>NW_008682682.1:0-4747 GCF_000695815.1 Acanthisitta chloris
GGGCACGGAAGGACTGAGCTGGTCTGGGCACGGAGGGACTGGTTTGGGACACAGAGGGACAGTACTGGTCTGGGCACGAATGGGCTGAACTGGCCCTGGGACACGGAGAGGTCGTGGTGGTCTGGGCACGGAGGGTCCGAGCTGGCCCTGGGGCACCGAGGGGCTGAGCTGGCCCTGGGACAACGGAGGGTCTGGTTTGGGACACGGGGACAGTACTGGTATGGGCACGAACGGGCTGAATTGGCCCCGGGACACGGAGGGGTTGAGCTGGTCTGGGTGTGGAGGGGCTGAGCTGGTTTGGGACACGGAGGGTCAGATGGCTGTGCCGGTGTGGGGGGTACAGGCCGGGCAGGGGGTGTCAGCCTTCCCCCACGGCTGCAGAGCTGCTGTGGGAGAGGCTTTTTTTCAGTGTCACCACGGACTGGAGGGTGAGGCAGCTGCAGTTTCTGTGTTGTAATCAATGGCAATTCGCTAGAGGAACAGGCGTCCTAGTGCTAAATGCTGGTTAGAGTCAAGGGCTGTAACATAAACATGTGCAATTGCAGGTGGTTTGCTTTGGGTGGTTTTAATTGGAGTATCTATATTGCATTTTCATTTGTCATGTCACCTGGTTGCACAGGAGATGCTTCTGTGACACAGAGGAAGTGCTCAAGTCAAAAGAGACTTGGATGCCTCTGCAGCAAAAGCCCAGTCCAAATCCTGGGTTAATTCACAGCCATCCTGTCAGTTTAGCCGTTAGAGGCCAATGGCTCTTATTGCTGTTAGGAGAATCAGTGTATGAATTTTAACATGCTGTTTAGTTGACTTGTCTTGTAACTAGTTGGTTGAGTTACAATAGTGAAAAGACTTTCCCTGCTCTGTGCAGTTACAAGTGATTCCAGTGTAAACCTGGCACAGAAACACTTTCAGATGGACTTTAGTTGGACTTGATCTTCAATTAAAAGTCTTTCCCACCCTCACTGAGTCTATGATTCTAGGTGTGATTTGGCCAAGAAACCCTTTTAGAAGCACATTCCAAGTGTTTCAGCTGAAGAAATAAGAGGGTTTGTTCATCAATCTCTGTGCATAGAATGTGTGTCTGTGTGTGTGTATATATATGTGTGTGTATGTGTACATATGCATATAAGAACATGCACAAAGGTCTCCACAGTAAGGAACTGGGAAGGGAAAGGGTTTGGTTTTTGAGCAAATCTATGTGTTAAATCCTCTGTCCGTTTATTTAATGAGAACTGTGTTATTATCATGTTAGTGTCTTCAGTTGAATGAGCACTTGAGGTTGATTCTTTTTTCTCCCCTCCTCTCAGTGTAACCTGTGTAAAACCTGTCACAGTTTTTATAAAGGTACTTGCTGTGTTATCATAAAAAGTCGTGGAGAATGTGTCCATACTCTGTCTGGGTGGAAGGTGGTGAAATCATTGAGGCAAAACATCCAGGGAACTCTCATTCTTATTCCCCACACTTGTGTGGTGACAGCAGTGAGATTGTGTTACAGAGATCTGTATCTCTGGATGTCTGAGAGGCTCTTGTGATTGAGTGAGGGCTTTAACTCCACTCTTCTGTCTGTCTCAGGTCATCTGTGGTTCGTGAAGGTGTTTGTTCACGTCCCTACTTGAGAAGTGGCCTGAAATGAGAAGTTTTGCTCATTCTTATTCCCCACACTTGTGTGGTGACAGCAGTGAGATTGTGTTACAGAGATCTGTATCTCTGGATGTCTGAGAGGCTCTTGTGATTGAGTGAGGGCTTTAACTCCACTCTTCTGTCTGTCTCAGGTCATCTGTGGTTCGTGAAGGTGTTTGTTCACGTCCCTACTTGAGAAGTGGCCTGAAATGAGAAGTTTTGATCTGACTAGATCTCTACTCAAGAAGTGGCCTGAAATGAGAAGTTTTGATCTGACTAGGGAGAAGACTTCAATAAACTTGCTAGATAACTTAAAATAGTATCATTTAAAACTATGCATAGGCTGCTGAGATTAAACCATGTGAGTCTTGTCAGTAATCTAAATTTTACCACAGCTCTGGGGGCAAAAAGGGAATAACAAGGAATTAATCACCTAAGTAGCCTCAGTTGCCTGTTCTTGGATAGAATTGGTCCTTCATCAGCTTTTTGCTGTTACTGCAAATGCTGCTACTGAGACAGGGGATTTGATGGAAGAGTTTTAATGCATGTTTAGTAAACACTTGGGAGAAGGGAAATACCTAAAGACATAATTGGGATTATTTCTAATTATGGAATCATGCTTGGTAATTATAGTGTTCATTAGTAATGCTGCAGCTGACGTGTTCAGTATGCCATGGTAAGACCTGGGAACACTTTACTGGAGGGATTCTATATTCTAAGATGAATATAGTTAGGGATAAAATCAACTGAAATCTCCCCAGCAGTTGCTAGGAGAATCCTGCTTAAAGTGAAGTATTGCAAATGTCAGGATAGCTCGTGATATTAGAGCAGGTGCTAAAAGGAGTTTGTGGAGAAGGAACGTGCAAGTTCTGTTCAGCCAAACCATATTTGGAGAAGAATGTGCTTTCCATGCTGTGCAGGACAAAGAGGAGTATTGCTTTGAGAGTAAGGCAAGAGGGCAAGAGATTAAACTTTGAAATAACACTGGAAATTAATCTTGTTTTCCATGTTCCACAGCTCCTCATCCATCTGTGATGCTCCTTCTCCAGCTGAATATTCCTTGTTTCCACATCACCGAGTTCCTCCGAAACTTGATTTCTAAAAGGGACTTTTAACTATAGGTTAGATTTCAATCAGGATAGTAGTTCTGAATATTATGTTCCTGCTTTTTCCATATAATGCAGATTTAACTTCCATGTTTCTTTCCTCATTAAGCTGCCAGCACTGCCAATCAGAAACTGATTATCCAATTATCAGAGTTAAATGGGTGACAAACTTGTACTTTGTGGCTTTTACTGTTCATTCAGTGGTTTGACTTCTAAGCTGGATTTGCTGATGGAACTTGGAGTGTAATAGTCTTCACATTCTGAGTGTTGACTCCAACAGTGACCTGAACTTTAAAAAGCACTTAATGGTTTGGGGATTAATTTAAAAACGTATAGAATAATTAGAACAAATTACTTTATTCCTCCCTGATCTGAGTTTCTAGTCTTTGGGGGGAGATTTTTTTTTTCACTAATAAGCTGTTGGTATTTCCAAGTCTTTTAAGCCCAATCTGGTATTGGCACACCAACAAGAACAGCAATGTAAAGATTGCCAACATGCGGAGGGAGGAGCACAGAAAATCTCCTATCAGAGCCTGACTCATGCAGAAGGTTATGCTGGAGAGGTCCCTTCCCAGTGTCCCTTATCCAAAACAGGAATGGTCAGCATATTTTAATCTTTTATCATGGGGAAAGTCCATGAAATAGCTTTTTTAAAAAAACTGCTAAGGACTGTTTAGGGAGATACCTAATGTTTTCATGGCAATTGCTGTAGATGTTTTAAGTGAATTGCTGCCTTAGATTTGAGAATAATTCAGTGGCAAGAATGGTTTTATTTATAATGAAACTGGGTAGTAGCAGGCCCTGAAGAATATTTTGGTCTTGCTGTTACAGTAGTTACACAGAGGGAACTAAACTAATAGACAAGTTCCAAGTAATGTGGATAGTGCTACAGCTTGAAATGAAATGTGACCTTGAAGTAGTAATGCAGAGACCCAGAGCTTTGTGCTTTTGCATGTCCTGGGAGATTTTGGAGTCTTCTAATATGTTTCTTCTTTCTGTCTTGATGAATTGAAGGTTCCTGCAGAGCAGGTTAGTGGGTGGCTCTTCCTGAAGGAAGTTTTGCAGCCTGACTAATGCTGTAACACTTGAATACAGACTCAAGACAGCTGACATGGAGGACCAAAGGGCACATGTCACTCTATATCTGTAGCAATATTTGCAGCTGTGTAAGTGAGGAGGTTTGGCAATAGTCAGTATTGATGTAGGTTGCCATCCTTAGCTGATTACTGAAGAAGTTTTAGAATCCAAATAGGGTTTTAAGAATCTGTGCTCATCTGGATGTAATTTAATATATCAGGGATTCCCTGGTCTGAGTGTTGTACTTGGATTGTTGTGTTTGAGCCACTCTGAAATGCTTGTTCTGCTAAAGCCTAATATCACAGGATGGTTTGGGCTGGAAGACACCTCAAAGTTCAGCTAGTTCCAGCCCCTGCCACGGGCAGGGTCACCTTCCACTAGACCAGGCTGAACATCTGTCTTCTGGGGGATGCACCAAAGGCATCACCTGCTAGTTCCTGAAACGTTGTGTGTGTTGTGGCCAGCTCTGTGCAGATGTGCAGTTTGCCAAGATACAGTGACAACTGTAGTGTTACTGCATCGCTCTGTTCACCTTGACAAATCATTGTCAGCAGTGAAGTTACACCCATGTTATGTTTGATTGCTTTGCCTCGTGCCATGGCAGTTAAAATTCACATTAGCAGTAAATCCCTGCTATCTCAGGATTGGTTTTATGGCCATACCTGTAAGCAAACATTTAGATATGTTTGAGGTTGACAGCTGCAATTGGTGGTGACTCATGTAAGGTGGGAAAGGTGGAAAGTACCTTTTCCCCAGGTAGTGGGAAAAGCTTGTCTAGTCCCTTCCTGTGAACAGTGCACACCATGTTCTGCATGTCTTTTCTTTTTCCTAGTCAGTTATATCTTTAACCTGAACCAAGTTAATTGTTTTGTAAGGCATCTTCGATTCTGTAGAGAAGTCTGATTAAATTGAGGGCACTATGTTGAGCAGCTGGTGGTCATTCAGCA
>NW_008682682.1:4759-24068 GCF_000695815.1 Acanthisitta chloris
GAAATAGTTGACATGGAAGTGTTGCCCCCTGAACTCAGCTACGATCTGTCCTGTGATTGAACATGGGTGGTTGTGTCTGAGGATTGCCAGATGTTAGCCAAAGGTGTCATGGGGCTTCAGTCACTCTGGATTCGTTGGGTTTTGCTGACTGAGGGAAGGTTTGAAGATCTCTGGTTTATTGACTGGGCAGGAAGGAATCAGCCTAGACAAATTCAGTGCCAGAAGACTCTCAGAATGCCTGTGCTGAAGGGAAGCCCTTCCCTGTGAGCCAAGGCTCTGTGTGCCACTGGCTGTGCCAGCCAGGACAGCAGCATGTGAGCAAACAGCACTCAGAACTGGTGATAATGGGCTTGGCTGGGGAGGCAGCAAGCAGGGGCTGGAGGGTGTGAGCTGGGAGGATCTGGAGGTCATTCCATGGGCTGGGGAAGGAAGGTGTTTCAGGAATGCTTGCAGAAACCAGCTTTGTTAGTTCTAAAGTTGCTCCTACAGCTGCAGAAGCTGATTGTGGGGTGAGTTTTGCCCCTTCTTTTTAGTAGAAGATTGATGATTTAATACTCCAGACTAGTACAACATGTATAAAACACAGCAGTGCCCCAGCTACAGTCTTTTATTTTACATCCTCGCAGTGCTTACACATGTATTTTTGCTTCTCATGACTATATCATTTCTAGCTTGGCTGGAATTAGCAATAGGGCTGACAATTACTTTGCCTGATGCAAAGTAAATTTTAATCAAGTGCCTATAGTTCAAACTCAGCTTCGTTTCTGATAGCTTAATAGAGGAGATTATGTGGAGGGAATACAGTGCTGTTGTATTGTAGCTCAAATAGCCAGTGCTTCTGCAAAGGCTGCTATAAAATAATTAACCACTGCCTGCTTGATCTAGGCACTGAGATTTTTACTGGCTGGTTCTGATGTAGAGCTGGAGGATATAGAGAAGAAAATCTCCTTTGTTTATGCTAAACACTGCTAATAGATTTAAGCATGAAATCAAGTGCATCAAAATTTTTGAGTACTCCTGGCAAGTTTACAAATGGGAATTTTTAATCTCCTTTCTTGTGGCTTCTAATTGAAAGCTTTGACTTAATTTATTAAAACTGTTAGAGTGGCCTAAGCGACCTTGAAACCATGAATTAGGTTTAATCCAAAAATCCCCTAGTGAAGCTGGAAAGAAGTTGCAACCAAAGTTTCTTAACATTTCCAAGTATTAACGTGCTCCAGATCCTTTGACCTTTATAGGAGCTTTTCACTGAGGGCAGTGTGTGAGCCAGGCCAGCTCTGCTCCCTCTCACAGCTTCCACTCTGGACCATAGCTTATCTCACAAGGCCAGTAATGCCTGAGGAAATGTGCACATCACTTGGTAATTGCAGGGGTTTGTTTTTGCTTTTTTTTTTTTAAGAAAATCATGTTTATTGTTTCCTCAGGGTTACAAAGTGCTAATGGTGTTTGCTGTTGATAAAGAAATAATGCTTCTGGGGTGAGAAATAATCCTGAAATGAGAGGCTTTAAGTAACCTACTACTGCTCAGGAAACAAAACTTGAGCTCTTACTTACAGTCCTCTGAAAATAGAATCTTTTTATCATTCTCTTGGTTCCCTTTCTGCCAGTGGCATTTGCTCTGCTCCAGTCAGATGTTTAGAGTCAAAGTGTACCCCATAGTATGCTGTTCTGGGACACAGGGGATGTTCATAATTGGGCAAAAGAGAGAATGATTAAACAGTGGAAGATTTTATTGGAGAAATGTCACTTGTGGATCACAGTGACCTCAGTTCTTGTCTTCCTGTTAGGAAGTGGTGATTGCACATAAATACTGCTTTAAACTTGTAAAAATGCAGCAGCGAAACATCTCAGACTAAAAGGGACACTGTTTAGAGGGTGGATAATAACTCTCAAGATCTCCTTTTGACAAAATGTAATGCACATTGGACTGAAAATCACTGTAGTGTTCATGGAGCACCTCCCCTATGAGGACAGGCTGAGGGATTGGGGCTGTTCAGCCTGGAGGAGAGAAGACAGTAGAGACCTCAGAGCAACTTTTCACTATCTGAAGGGCCTACAAGGAGCCAGAGGGGGACTCTGTGTTAGGAACTGCAGTGACAGGACAAGGGGTAATGGGTTCAAACTGAAGGAGGGAAAATCTAGATTGGACGTGGGGAAAAAAGTTTTTCCCTGTGAGGGTGGTGAGACACTGTCCCAGGTTGCCCAGGGATGTGGTGGCTGCCCCAACCCTGGTGGTGTTCAAGGCCAGGCTGGATGAACCTTGAGCAACCTGATCTAGTGAGGTGTCCCTGCCCAGGGCAGGGGTTGGGACTAGATGATCTGTAAGGTCCATTCCAACCCCTAGATTCTATGATTCTGAGATTTTTTGGATGTTGGGAAACTACATGAACAGCTCTAACTGCTTTGTCCTGGATTTCTTCCATCACTGTTTAAAGAGCATTCAGAGCTGTACCTGCAGGTGGGGAGTGAAGCAGGTTGTCCTCTTGAACAGAGAGGGAGATTCTTACTTGAAACATACACAAAGATATCTTAGAGGTTTATTTGAAAACTTCCTTGTAGTTCAGTTTGTTGGTTTTTTTTTTTTAATAGGAGTGAAACTGGGGTGTGGTGAAAGTAGGTTTGGCATGTGCTTGTCATAGTGCTCTGAGTCACACGGAGTGAGAGCAAAGTGGCTCTCCCAAGCCAAGAGCCAAGGGAACACTTGGCTCTTCAGGGATGAGAGCCACAAGTCAGTACCAGGATAAATCTGGTGATATTTGGCTATACTTTTATCTTGCTGTGCAAGTAACTCTTAATTAGAGCAAGTTCATTTTCCTTAGCACTCTGTATCCAAAAAAATTGATCCAAGTTAACAGCAGTTCTTCTAAACTCTGTAAGAAAGGCAAGGTCATTAAGGACTTCTGAGCTGTCCATAGCCCTTCTCAGTGATGTTTTATTTCTTGGAGCTTATCCTGTTATTAGGACTTTCTTCTTGCTATTTGTTGGCCAGATTGTTTTTAGACTTTCAGAGTTATAGCTCAAGTGTGATTTACCTGATTTTGGGGTGAGAAGGAAATTATTCTACTGAGTTTTTATCCTTACTCCAATTTCTGGCAAAGTTTCTTGGTTCACTGTGCATTTTAGTGGGGCTTAGGACCTCCTCAATAAAATTAGGAGCTGATTTCACCTCTTCAGTAGAAAAATGAGATGGAAATAGAAATATACAAAGTCTAAATACTTTGCATTTCAGTTTGCTGCAGAAAAGTTGTTCACACTTCAGACCTTACAAGGCTTCATCTTCAAACCCAGGCTGCTTAGCTGTCTTCAAGCTTGGGGAGTGAGATGTGAGATTAGAGCTGTACTCCTTGGGCTGAAATTTAATATTGATGTGCTTAAAGCTGCTACAAGGCCAGCGAGATACTTAATGAACTATTACATGTGGAAAAAGCTTTCACCGTGCTCTGACCTTGCAGCTCTGAACAGATCACTGGAGGACTCAGACAGGAAGGGCTGAACTCCTTATCTTCCTCCAGCAACACTTTACTCTCCTGCAGAGCAGCTGTAGGGACAGAGTGAAGTTTCTGTTGTTTTAAGCTTGAGTTTGCTCTCGGGCTCGGCAGGATCTCATGAGCATGGGAAGTGAGAGCACACAGGTAGGGCAGGGAGAGGAAAGATCAGCACCCTGTGGTTATTTGGAGTGATGCTGAACCACAGA
Organism: Acanthisitta chloris; assembly: GCF_000695815.1. Taxonomy (NCBI): domain Eukaryota; kingdom Metazoa; phylum Chordata; class Aves; order Passeriformes; family Acanthisittidae; genus Acanthisitta; species Acanthisitta chloris. Next base: position 8,454 of record NW_008682682.1, read on the forward strand.
CTTTGAGCTGTACTGTTCAGTCTCTTGGCAAGGAAAGCTGAGTATGTTCAGATAGTTTAGTGTCACCCTACAGAGAAGTCTCACTTGGACACGAGAACTATAAATTGCACCTGTGGATAGTAAGCTGAACCATCTATTAATGTGGTAATACAGAAAAATAGAGTATTAAATGCAAACTGACACCTTGAATATATTTGTTTGGCTCTTTCATACTGCTCTGGGTAACTGGACAACACAAGTGTTATGTACTGTGAACATCTTATAAGAAAAAGGCTGAAAAATAAACAGTTCTCACTTCAAATCCAGTAACACTCAACATGTGGGAGGAAAATATCATCATAACTGAGATGCCTTGGAATTTGCAGTGCTCTTTATACTGTTTGCTTATGTATTGCTGCATGGTGGATGGTCTTTTTGAAATCCCTCCCTCGTGGTGTGGCTCCCTTCGCTGGGAGTGCTGCACTCCTCTCTCCCTCCAGCTGCTTTTCCAGATCTTCCACCCTCAGGCTTGTCCTGGGATGAGTGCAGGGAGTCAGGCAGTTCTGCACTGCTCCTCCCAGGGTGTGTGCCTGACCCTGACAGCTCTGGGGGGCCGAGGCACTGTCCCCTGGTGAGGCACATGTTGGTCTGTTCTGTGCTGCCTTGAAGCTTTGTATTAGTGCATATATTTCACTTCAGTCTTTTACAAGATTTGAGACCAAACTTGTTGAAAGTATATTTGATTTTTTTGCTGTTTATGCAGTAAAGTTGCTTTCTAGGAATCAGATCCCAATTCTCTGCTCAGTTGCTTGGGGAGAAGAGCACAAGACTTGGGTGTAATATTTGATTCAAACTTAGTAACTGGCTGCAGTTAAACTTATTAATTTGAACACGCTTTGCAAATACTGCACAGATGGTGGGAGACTGTCAAGTGTTTGGAGATGGTGCTAAATTGTACTTATTGTGGTGCCTTTTTCTGTGAGGAATCTGCTTGTCATGTGGTGGCCTCTCACTGGTCTGTGTGGTGAGTTACACCAGCAATGTTCCTGCTGTGTGCAGAGAGCAAACCCGTGCTGTGTCTTGCTTTCATAGACCCATTGCCTCTAGTGCAAAAAACTCTCTGGAAACTGCACTTTTCTGGGCATAAATGTAGCACATTTTCTGCTGCAACAGGAGTGGGGAATGGCACTTTTTCACACAGCTGTGTGACAGCTAACCTGATCATGTGAACCTCACCTTACACTGCTGTAGTGCTTGGCTTATGCTCCAAAGTAGTGCTGGCAGATGAGTTCAGTTCCCTGTTGAAGTAGTGTTAACTTCTGTTCAAGTGACACTAATAAATGTGGTCCTCACTTTGCTTTTGCAAATAATGGTGTGATGTGCCTTAGGGCATCGGGTAATGGTTTCTAGCACAAACACGTTTGCTAATTTAATCTTTTTCCCTCCTTATTGCAGCAGCAGTTTTGTAGGGCTTGTGCTGCTTTCTGCCTTAGCACTAGAAAGTTGAAAGTCACTTGGTGGGGAATTCAGGTGTTGGTTCAAAGTGTCACTGTGCAAGAGCTCTCACAAACGAGCTCTGTGGCCCTTGTGGTGGTGCCATCCCCAGCTTGTCTGCTGGACAGATTTGGGTTCCTCCTAAGGTGTTAGACTGATCAGAGCAGCTGAAGTGCAAACATATGTTCTGATTCACTTGCTGATGCCAGCGAGGTGAGCACTGGCAGAGCTGGGAGCAAATCCTTACCCTCAGCTGGGTAGTGACCATGTATCCATGTGCTGCTGTGGGAGAGAGAACTGCTAAAGCTGTCAGTGGGGGAAGGAAGTGTTAATTTGACAAAACAGCTTCCAGCTGCAGCCCTGGGAAGCAGAGGTGGTGTTTGGTGCAGCTGCAGCTGTGTGAACTCGCTGCTTTCTGGTGTGTCAAACAACTTTGATCAGCAACGTGTGGGATAAAGCTGTACCTAGTGCTCCCCCTGTTGCAAGCTCCTTGGTTTTCCAGGATAACTTCATGTAGGGCTCGAGTGGTCCTGTCAGAACATAGGTCTCTCTCTTTTCCCAGCAGTGATGAACTGAAAATTCTGATGTAAAGCAATAGGTGCCCAAGCACGAGTTAATTAGTTTCCCTGTTTTACAGATGGGGTCGAGGATTCGGTCTGTTGGGTTCCATCTTTGGGAAGGACAGTGCACTAAATCAGTCAAACAGTGTTTTTGGACTCGTGTTTTATATACTACAAATGCTACTTGGTAAGTATGAATTCAGTTTAGAACCTCAAGTATAAAGCAGGTCTGGTGGTGAAAGAGAAGTGCACGATCTGCCAGGAGCCAGATAACTGCTTGTGATTTTTATATCTTTCTTTTTAGCTCCAGTCTAATGATGCATCTGTCCAAAGGGCTTAAAAACCCAACTGATAACAGGAGTAATTGCATTTTCTCCTGCTCTGATACTATTAATAATAGAAGTGTCAAGACAGTTTGTGTGCTGGTATTTTCACTTCAGTATATTTAGCATTGGATTGCATGATAGAAAAGAGAGGAAATAAAAATGGAATTTCTGAGTTGTGCAGGAGTAAGAGAGATAGCAGGCAAAAAAAGTGCATGAAATGTAATGTATACTTATTTCCTCTTAACTGCATAGTCTGCTCTAAGGCTGCTAATGTTGACAGACAAAACTTGACCAACCTGTAACTTTCCCATAACTCAGGAATACGGACGATGGCTAATCCTAGGACTGTCAGACCTAGATGCTCCCTCCAGATAGTGATTTGTCAGCCACCTTGAACTCATGGTATTTTACACAGATTTTTATGTCATACTGACTTGCTGAGTAGCCTCCAGCTGGAATTAGAGTGCTTAGGCTTTTTGCTTTGTGTGGAAGGGGATGAGAGCAGCAGTAGTAACTTTCTCTCTCTTGTTGCAGGTATGACAGCAAGTGCAGTAGCAGCTCTAATCCTCATGACATCCTCCATAGTGTCTGTAGTAGGGTCATTGTACTTGGCATACATTCTGTACTTCGTGCTGAAGGAATTTTGCATTGTCTGCGTCATCACATATTTGCTGAACTTCATTCTCTTTATCATCAACTACAAACGATTAGTTTATTTGAACGAGGCCTGGAAACGGCAACTCCAACCCAAACAGGAATAACACCTGTTTGAACTTTTGACTGACAGTCTGAAGACCCAACTTCCATTAAGTTTATTTTGCAGTAATTTTTTATTCTCCATATCAGACACTTTCCCTGAGAATCGTAACTGAATTTTTAATTATAAATTTTAAGGGGCCCCAGATAATTTTATTTTTTTTGCGTGCTAATCTTCGATTTCAATGTGGTTATGAAAGAAAGCTCTAATACAATCAAAGACAAGCTTTAACTTTACTTTGAAGGAGTTGTAGCCACAGCAAAACCTAGACTCTCTCTTCCCCCTCCACCTGTGAAGTGGGTAACACTCGCTATAAAATATCCTGTACATAAATTCAGGTATAACAAGATGTGATCATGACATTAAATATTCTAGATTAGCATCACCATATTTAATGTTGCCATGTTTACAGTATGTGTATTACCTTTTTTTTTTTTAGCTGATGGACTTAGATTTGACTAGGACTTATACTGTAAATAAAACTAGAACTATTGGTTCCATCCCTGGAGAACTCACTGTACAATCAGTTCTGGTAGCCAAGGAGCTGTCAGAGGGCTCAGCTAACACTCAACTGACACGATGGAAGAAGTGACCTCTAAAGAGAACACGGAGTTGCTGCGCTCACTCTAGTGCTTTCACAACAATGATGGTTGGGGTTTGATCCATTTCTTCTTTCTTTTTTTGTCTCCAGTAATGAAAATGGAATTAAAGCTGAAACCTGAAGTATGTTCATTAAAACCACAACCTCATTAATTTCTGTACAGAATGCAAACAGCTTCATGTGGTCAATGGAAAGTTGCCACCAGGATATTATATGCAGATTGGGGGTTGGTGTATCAAAGTGTTCTTTGAAAGGACTCCATTTCCATGCAGAGCTGTTTCTTTTTTAAACTGTGGTCAGCCAGTGTTACTCGTGTTTGATGTTCTATGAATGCTGCAGTATAGAATTGCAATTTGCAGTGGAAACCACTGACTGAGCAGGATAACCAAGTAGTGCACTGAAAAAGCAGTTCCTTAATTGATCTTCGTCAGGATCTTTGGTTTGTGCTATATTGGGAGATGAACTTTAGGCCTGACACATACAAGATCCCTTGGAAGGTCAACCTGTTTAAGTGGGATAAGTAAGTAAATGTGCTCCTGAGAATGAAATGTGATATAGTGCTATCATTGCTCTTTCTAATAACTAATTGGGGAAAAAAAAATTCCAACTGCAGATTGAAACAAAGGAACAAAATTGTACATGTTGTTTCTACACTCAGTATTCTAAGGCTGAATGTTCAAAGTGCCTTCTGTCTTAAAATCTTAAACCAAATAGTTTGTGTTGAACTTGGCAGGCAGAAGTGTCCTTGCTTTAAAAATGAGCAAACAAACAAACAAAATTCCCAGCAAACTTGTTGGGGATAGAAGAGTATTAAGAGATCTGGTTTAGTTTTTAGATTGAGAAGTGGTAGCAATATTGTTTCAGCTTAGTGAACAAGGTTGATGTGATTGGAAAAAGTAAAACATTTGTGTTTCAGACTCTGTGACACCAAAATGTGTAGGTTCAGCTACTTTCTGTAATTGGTGCTGTGCTGCTTTTTGCCCTTGTCAACTTCTGAAAATGAAGAATTCCAACTGCATACCCATTTATTTAAAGTTTAACTGCTTTTAGGGTTGTTTTTTTTTTTTTTTCTTAAACATGAATGTCAGAGGGACACTTGGCTGTATGGCTAAGTGGGTTATAAACACTAAGTTGCTGAGGATAAACTTGACTGTGAAACCTGCAGTGTTTCCTTAGGGCAAATAGAACTTTTAGATTGAATTCACAAAGTAGTATTGAAATTACTACTGAAGTAATTCTCTGGTTTGTATCAAGGATGTAGGTGGAAACTGCTTATATGTATAGAGTTCTGTGGTATGAGTAACATCTGTTGCATGTAACACTAAATTACTTGTCCCTCCTGTCTGAGTTTTAGACAACAACTCATTAAATGCGTTTTGTATTGACCAGAGTATAGTTAAAGCTTGTCTTGATGTTTAGTTGTGTCTCTCAAATGCCTTGAACTTTGCTATGAGGGGAATGAATGATGTTAAATTGGTCCCTCAAGGCTTGACTTTGTTCTCATACAAGCCTTGAGGCAGTATCACTGTTGAATATGTTGTATGGATTTATTTTGATGCATTCCTGTGATCTACACTAAGACATCTTTTCTCATCCAAGGAAGAGGTGAACATGTGCTGCCTGAAAGGGTCAGTGGCAGTGCTGATATCTCAGAGCAAACAGCCATGGAGACAAGTATAACCACTGAGTACTAGGGCCAATCTCTGGGTGTGGTGCACACCAAAAAAAAAAAAAAAGGAAAAAAAAAAAAGGAAAAAAGCCCCATCAGCTGAAAGTATTTGGTGTTGACTAATTTCACTGTGTCTTGTGCTTGTTTGTGTGGGCATAGTCTGTCAATTCAGTTTGTTTAGTAAAAATGTTTAGGGCCAGATTTTCAGCAGTGTCTGCAGTCCTTGTTTGTGTGCACATAGGGATCAAATGGAACTGGAGATTGGTCTCTGCAAGAATTTGCAGCTACACTTTGTGCACGAACTTGCGAATCTGATCCTTAATTGTGAACTCTCCTGTCCTGTGTGCTTTTCTTGCAGTTACTTTTTACTGGAAGTGATTTGCTAGAAACGACCCTAACTCTTCTCTCTTGTGCTTCAGAAATGCAGTTGGCCTGAATAAAGGGCAAAATAATCTTAGCAGTAGAAATTTGGACCTATTTGCTTTCAGTTCTTTGACTCTTTCCTCGTTGCTCCCAATGACAGGAACAGCATCTTTCTTCCAGTAAAATGGCTCTGGTTGTGATGTGACGGAATCAGAGGAGTGTTTGGTGCAACTGCCCCCCTCCCTGTCCCCAGCCCAGGCTGATGTGCTGATACTGATTTCCCAAAGCAAATTCTGAGCAATCTCAAGGATACAGGAGCATGGGTAACTGCAGGTAAATAATAGCTGGGCTGGCAAGGGACAGGGAGGTGTTACCCAGCTCCTCAACACTCATGAGAACAGAGGGGAAAATATCACTATATACAAACAGTGCTCCTAAATTTGGGCTCTTCCTCCCCCTCTTTGGCTCTCAGAAGTTGCACAGGGAGAGGCAGATTGGAAGGGCAAAAGAACCTCATCCCAAAACCTGCTTAGGAATTAAACATTCCTGAAATCCTCTTACTGTAAGGTACTTGCTACTCTTAAGGCCAACGAAGCATTCAGGTCTCGTCTAGGAAATGAATGTTGTTGGAAGTTTCTTACTGTAAAGCGTTCGCAGCGCTGAGGCCAGCGAAACATTCCTGACCACCTTTGGTATCTCAAGTGACACCAGATCTCTCGTGAGGAGGTTTCTGCATACTGTAGTGCATGTTTGTCTTCTGCTGTACAGAGTCTCTCCATTGTTCCTGAAGGTTGGTGAGGTGCTTCAGGCAGCACTCGATGCTCCTAATTGATACTAAAGTCAGAGATTGAATGGCTTTGGTTCTGCCAACGGTGTTTAAACATGATCTAGACAAAACTGGTCCAGAAAAGATGAAGTATTCTGTTACCATAAAACTGTATTAAGCATGGCCTAAATATTAGGTGTTTGTTCTGTATAGTATGTTCCATCAACTATTTATTCCTAGTGCTTTAAACTCCCAATTAAACACCCATTGAAACGGAGTCATTGGGCAGATGTTCCTTTCATCGACATAGGCTGAGAGATTCTCTACTGGAGGTTTAGGATACAATTTTGCTAACAGGTAAAATAATGTAAATATGTATGAATTCTATTTGTTGCACATAACTTTTTTGGTATAAAAAGAAAATAAATGTAGAAATGACCTGTGGACGTCTTGCTGCAATCATTCTTATGCTGCATTCATGCAGTGCAAACATAAGAGCTTGAATGAACCCACTCAGAGGCCTTTTTGGACTCAGTCTGAGCCTTAGAAACTGTTTTTTAACGTCAGTACTGTAATTCTGTTTCTAGAACTGTTACTAAGTTGTGGTTGGTTTTTTTTGCGAAGACATTTTGTGTGTGTGTGTTAGCAGTAGAACAGTTGAAGCACTTGATTCCCCACAGATCCCAGTTCACAGAGTTCCTGCAGCTCCATCCTGTCTCACTGAACATTGTGTGCACACAGGGGTGTAAAGGCTGAGCAGTGTTGACTTGAGGCTTTAACTGTTTACAGTTCTTTAAGCAACGTGCAAAAAAAAAATATGACCCCATTTTGTGTGATTTTTATCACTTCCTGCTTTTTTGGTTCCTTAGGTCTGCTTGGACCCACTCCAAGATCACAAAGTACCTGGAAACTGCTGTATGTGTTGCTGGATTTGGGGGTGGGAGGGAGCTGCTGGGGAAGGGCTGGGTAGGCAGAATGGGTTGAGGATTGCACTGAGCTGTTCAGAACAAGCAGGAACTAACTCAACTGTGTGCTTGCTATACTTGTGGGTATTGCACTGTGTCTGTTTTGTTGGACTGACTGGAGTTGCAGCTTCCTCTCCTGCAGCCCCAGGCCCTGTGTCACTGCAGGGATCTGAGCCCTGGGGTGTAACAAGGGAGCAATGCCAAATCCTTATCTGTGTTTTGCTGTGGCTGTTGCTATGTCGTGGCTGTTGAAATGGAGAAGAAAATGATCTGTTTTAAAAATGATGTGTAGACATGGAGAAGTTAAAATGAGTTTCAAACACTGGTAGTGGCTTAAATATGCTGATTACTTATCCCATGGTACTTTTGAGCAAGTGGCTTTTTCCTGTGCATAGAGTTCTGTGTTCTGGGGGTTCAGTTATGTAGAAAATCTAGACCTAACACAGTGTGAAGAATGTTGATAATATGTTTCTTCTTTTCCCTTAAAAACTCAAAGGAAAATTGTTTTGAAGTCTGCAGTAAACATCTCTGTCCTCATTCTGCCTGTGCCAGGGTGGGAGGTGGTGTTGGGTTCTAATGTACCACCTCTAAAGGGAACAGAATTTGGCTACCACACAACGTAAAGAAAATATTTGCTCTTATATGATCAGATTTTGGTCACTTTCCCAAGACACTAACAGAAGAGCCAGAGGCAGAAAAGGAAGTCATAGCAACAGTTTCACACAGAATCTGTGAATCAGAGTAATGGAACTACATAATTGAACCAAGTTTCCAAATTCCCTGGGCAGCCTCCAGTTTTGCCCCACGTGATGCTGCTCTTGGGACACCCCTGAGATGTTGCTGTGTTTGCAGACTAAGTATTCTGAGCTCTTCTGAGAGTATTAGTGCAATCTATCACAGCCTAAAGCCTGGACTGACAGTCCCCTAAGCCTGGTGTGCAGCCTGACAGGGATGTCACTACACCCTGTGAATTTACACTTGGCCCAACACCAGAGTGTTCAGGCCACTAGCAGAAAGGTTTAGAATAAACTTACCCTCATACTGCTATTCCTGTAGGACACAGTGACAGTGAATATGAAGGAAACCCTTCCCTCCTGGAAGGTAAAACTGTGTTAACAGTGGCAGTTTTGGTACTGTGAGTAAAATAAACAGTTCTGCAGTTCAGGTGATGTCATACCTACCTACCCTAGTCCACCTTGCTGCTGTAGTATGAATTCCATACTGTGCTGGAGTATGTTGGGTATCCTCACAGGGGTTCATACACTTCCTGAATGCTGTGAATGCTCAGGAGTTCTCACACACATCCTGTCAGGCAAGAGAGCTGTATAAACTCTGCTCCTCTGTGGACACTTTGCTGTGATCTGAGTAGTGTAACTGTTAGGGGAGTTTAACTGGAAAACCTACATTAGAGGGATGTGATGTTCATTTAGAGTAACTTAAGAGTTTTTTGAGTCTTCAGTATTGATTTGTGTCATGTAATATTTGTTGGTTTTTTGGGTTTTTTTTTTTTTGCCATAAACAGATACCTCAGTCAGGATCTCTAACTTCAGCTCCTTGAAACTCTGAATATTTGTTTTACTACCTGGAAACAGGAAGCCTACAGACAAGGCTGAGCAGAGGAAACTGGTGTTTCTGATCTGCTTGGCACCATAGTAACTACTTCAGGTGGTCTAGAAATTGCATTAGACTTGCAAGACTTGAGTCAGGCATAAATAGTATTTAAACAGAAATTTAATGACAGGTTCAGCACAGTAGCCAGCCACTATGCCATTGGATTTCATTTTAGAAAGAGGGAATGTGATGTTATTACAGGAGGAAGACAGCTTGATTCATTTGCAATCTTCCAGTATCTTTCTCTAAGAACAAATGCAGCTGATTTCGGCTGTCGCTGGCGGGTAAATATTCCTTTCTTGTTCCCCAAAACACGTGTGGTCCCTGGAGAGAAGTTATAAAATAAAGGAAGTATATATATATACCATGCTCTTATATCCCCTACTGTGAGTTTTACAATGTATGTGCTGAATCAGGTTAGGTGGAAAAGACCTATGCACTTTCTTTGACACACAGTCAGGTACAACAGGGAACTTCTACCTGTGTCACCTTGGCAAGATTAATGGGTGTAACAGCAATGCAGCTGCAATTCCTTGTATTTACAGCTGCAATTCCTTGTATTTACAGCTGGTAAGTTAATGCCACTTAATTGGGGTGTGCCCATTAACTTGATCAGTATTACATTTACAACAGACTTTCCTGCCATTGGTTCCACCTCCCAATTTGATGGTGAAAATGCTGATGACTAACTATTTGACTGTGCTGTCCTTTAGTGGTGTCTGTGTCCTTTTTGCCTATTTTAGTTTTCATAGGAAAGTAGAAAAGAGGATTGTAACATGTAGAGAGACTGGAACTGCAGTTGTGTTTGTGAACTTGTCTATGTTTTCCCCATCCTCCTGTTTGAAGCTGACACTACTTTTCTGACCACTGAGCTGACTGAGCTTTCTAATGCCTGTGTTGGTGCTCTATGGATGGTTATCTGCAGGCAGAGAAACACCACTAAGGATAATCCAGAACTGGTTCCTTACTAGGTCCCCTGAGTTGTCATGGATTAGTTTCTGTGTGACTATCTGCACTGTAGACTAAGGAATGCCCCAGACTTTGTGACTGCACTTATCACTTATTAATAGTGGATGGAGTGTCATGACAGACAGTTGTCTGCCACTGTGGCATCTGCTCCTCTATTGCTAAACCTCTACCAAGTTAATAATGCATTATTTCAGGTGCTCTGTTACTGAGGACAGTTGTAGGTGAAATAGGAAGCAAGTGAGACACTTCTCTAACAGCTGACTGAAGCTCTGAATTGAGGATGGCCAAGAAACAGGAGCAGTCTGGGTCTGCTCACAAGCTTCCCTTGTGTTCTGCTCTAGTGCATTGTCTCATGTTCTGGGAGCATCTCTGCAGGTGGGACATGTGGGAGCTCAGGCTGCAGAGAGGATGCTTTGAGGCAGGACCTTCCCTCTTGGCTCTGCCATGCTGCACTTTGTCATGAAACCAGCTAAGCTCTGGTAAACAGGGAGCCCTTTTGTCCTACCCTACAGCACCATATTGTTTGTGTGGCATAAACCACTCTAAACATGCAGGGAAGATGGAGGTTGTTTAGAATATAAATAGAAGCTTACCTTGATTAGTCATGAAATCAGCAAAATTCCATATGAGCTCCCCAATCACATACTCTTTCCTCTTCTTGTCAAACACAGAGTGGTACTCCCTTAGCATAGCTTTCTGGTACTCCTCACTGAACATCAGAGGTGGATCCTACAGCCAGGGAAAAGAGGTGGCCTTGAATGCAGGTGACAGTTAATCCCAGCAAAGGCTCCACGTTAGCTTCCCATGTACTGAGGTCCTGCTCCCTGAAGACAAACTGTTGCTTGGTCTGTTCTTTGCTGCTGCTTTAACAATGGCTGTTCAGGGACAATTAGCAACTACTGATATTGCCAGGGGCACACACCACCTACAAACTATGCCAGGTATTCCTAGGGGGAGGCTGGGGTGGTCTTTGTCAGGACAGGGACAGGAGTGCCACTCCCTCCCAAGGGAGAGCACCAGGACATCACTGTCCAGTCTCCACTGTTGCCTCTTCCAGCTAAGCATTTTCTACAACTGCCAAAGCACAGATTTCAGAGTGCTCAGTGCTCTTAGTCAAAGCTAAAATCTCCTCTAGGTGTAGACCCTAACCTTTGTAAGTGGCAAAGCTCACTGATCCCAGTGGAGCAGGATCTTTCAGCCACTCACAGCTAATATATCTCCCAACAAAGTCAGGCTCATCCCCTCTCTCCCAGTTAAATTTTGGTGATCTGTAAGAACAGCAGTGCTTTTCCACCTGGGATATCTCCAACACTTACACTGTGAAGTCCAGGCACTGAGTCTGCTCCGTATTCACTCTGGATAATGGGTTTTTGGTAGGTTTTATACCAGTTTTCAAACTGTGCTGTGAGTTGTAGTGGAATCACTTCCAGATGTCCTGGGTCGTGGTACCAGGAGTAGTAGCTGTTTACACAAATCACATCCACATAGGGAGCCTAGAAAAACCAAGGTGAGAGTGTTCTGTCACAGACCTCAACATACACAACCTTCTCTCAAAAGCTTAACCTTGGGGCTCATTTAATGGCATCCAGGTCCATTACACATAGAATGAAATCCTCTCCCCTATCACTCAGGCCCTCCCAACATGCTATCTTTTCCAAAAAAAAAATCAGGATAAATTTAATAAGCTAACAGCATATTAATTTGGTGTTTTTCACACAGACTTAGGAAGTCACAGCAAAGAGTTAGACAAGATCAGCCCATTTAATCCTCAGGTTTGTTAGAAGTTTTTGAGTTTCCAAGATGTCTCTGGTGTGCTGGTACATTTCCATGTACTTTTTGAGTATTGGAATGTGATTATCAAGTTGGTCAAATATTTTGACTAGCAACTAAATTTGTGCATCGATGGTGCAATACTAAGACTAAGCATTCTGCAAGTTATATGCCATTTCTACCACATGGACAGTATGATAAAAGGGCACAAAGCCCACAAAAGATAAAGTGATGCTGTATGTAACTTGTTCAATGTTCTCTTAACATGTTTTGTAATAAAAGAAAAAAGTTCTAATATCACATCAGTGTATGAGATTCTTTGGGGTTGTTTTCCTGTGCTCCTCCTGTCAGAGCATCTTGCAGGGATGGGATGTCAGAGTTGGTGTGTATGTGCCTGATGCAATGGGAACATCCAAGAGCAGATCCCTGCTGGGCTCTTTGAAACCTAAGGGCATCAAGTTTTGTTTTCCTGGGGTGGGGAGGAACAGACCTTGGAGTTACAGACAGCCATTCCAAGCTTCAAAGAAATGCCAAGTGTAGCAGGGACATGTGGTAGTACCAGGGACATACAAACTTGCCTGCTAGAAGTGTTTATTGTACAATAGTGACAAGTGTTACAAGCCATCTGGAAAAATGAAAAATTACACAGGAACTACCCTGGAAACAAATGTATGTGTTAAAGATCCTTGGTTCAAAGGTGGCCAAAGGCACAGACATGGAAGAAGAAATGCCAAGTGTAGCAGGGACATGTGGTAGTACCAGGGACATACAAACTTGCCTGCTAGAAGTGTTTATTGTACAATAGTGACAAGTGTTACAAGCCATCTGGAAAAATGAAAAATTACACAGGAACTACCCTGGAAACAAATGTATGTGTTAAAGATCCTTGGTTCAAAGGTGGCCAAAGGCACAGACATGGAAGAAAAATGCCTTTTGGCTGTTTATACAGCTCTAGGACTTTAATTATGAAGCTGGAAGAGCTTTTGGATTATTCAACATAAACAGACATCTGCCAAAGGAGATCTAGAGGAGTTTAAAGCAGGAATTACAGCAAAGCTTCCTTCCTTTAGACTTCCACGAGGGTTGTTACATTTTAAAGAGGTTTAAGCTTTGGCTTAATTGCAAGTGAAAATCCTGAGCATTAGTAAACACAATCAATGCAAGAGCAAAGCATGACAATATTAATGGAATCCAGGGGTATAATCCTGCAAACAAAGAACTGTTCTCTCTTACAGATACTCTTTTTTTTCTAGCTGGACTATGACTACAGGATAAGGTGCTCTGTACTAGAAACAAAAATGTAAGGTTTTTTCTGCCTTTCCCTGTTAAATATCTCCAGTACAGTCAGGGAGGTGGTGGGGGAAAAGGACTGTAAAACAAGTGGCAAGAAGAGAAAATATAATGTATGAATTGGAAAAAAAAAAGCTAGAAAATGAAGTAAACTTACACCATGATCAAGAGCGTAATTAGCATCTGTCACAAAGGTTACTGGTCTGGAGGGATCGAGAGCTTTAGTGTGAGCTATCACTGTCCTGTTTGCAAACAGTAAAGCAAGAGTTCAACAACAGCATGGAGAAGCACAGCCCCATTTCCCCAGGCTCTGTCCTTCCACCCCCCCAGGCAGAGCTGCTCCTGGTTTATCAGGGGTTTTCATTAAAGAGGTTATCTGTCACAAATTGGTTGCTCTCCCTCCTGAGAAGAGCAGAGTGGAAGCACAACCAAGCACAGGCACATGAATTTGTCTGTTGGTGCCAGCAGCTTAGAAGAAGGACAGTGAGTTTGAGGAGAAAAGTGTAAGAAGGGTAATGGAAAGTTTCTGAACAATTCTTGGGCTGTGTTCCTGCAAGAGCACAGTGTCCTTGCCCTGTGCCTTCTGAGGAAACCCTGAGTGAGGGAGATGCGACAGAATGGGAGGGTCAAACTCTGCTGCTACCTTGGCACTGCAGGAGGGTGGTGGAACACTGATAAATGAAACTTCAGTTATCTCTGAGTGCACCTACAGCTACCAGGGACAGTGCTGCCCCATTACAGAGCTGCCTCTTGGCTAGCCAAAGCTTAAATCTCCTTAAAAGTAAAACCAAGGGGTCTGAAGGGACTTGAAGCTTTGGAGTGGGGTGTGTCAATCCCCTGAAGAACAAATAACTAGCACTAACTGAAGCACTTTGTCTTCAGAACTGAAGGGCAATTATTTTACAGCTTTGCTGTGATTCTCAAAGAATGTAGCACTCATCTTCCACTGGTAACAAGGAATACCCTGTTCCCATCAGGCCTGCTATTGCTTGATCCTTAGCTCAAGAACTGATGCTCAGACCCAATGAACTCCTGGTAATTTTGCAGAACCTTACTGGTTCAAAACCAACAGGTTGAGACAGTTGTGCAGTTCTGAGCATCAGTTCAACACATAGAGCAGTTACACTTTCAGTTTGCATCTGCAGGTACTGTTCCAGGGTTCAGAAGATGCCTGCCCTCTCTTTCCTACTTCTGTGCCATCCCAAAGGAAGAAGATGCCCCATCTGCCAAGACTCAAGCCTCAGCTCTCTGCACAAGGAGATGCACTTACTTGAAGTAGTAAGCTGCTGGGGGCAGCTCTGATGCTGGCTCGTTGGCCACTGACCACATCACAACTGATGGTCTATTCTTATCCCTGCGGATCAGCTCCTCCATCACAGCCAGGTGATGCTGCAAGGACTTGTTCCCAAAGCTCTCGCTTAAAGACAAAAGGAAGTGAGACCCGGTGAGGTGAGAGTGTAAAATCCATCCCCTTTGCCTTTTTTTTCCCCCTGTAAAAACTCAAGCCACTGGGGTGTATAAGCACAGCTGAGCCTTGATACTGAGAGTGGCTTCTGCCCTATTTCCCCAAAGCTTGCTGCACAGTTCAGGGCCATGGTTTGGGCTCATTAATTAAGCCATGACGTGATCACCATGTGGCAAAATGCCCTGCAAGTTGCCCAACCTCACTGGGCACACGTGGCGCAACGGGAGGATTTCTAAATGGAGCAAAGTACTTCCATTATCAGGACAACGGGCACTGTGGGGTGGGAGTGAGACAGTTTTGAAATGGCTCAGAGAGGAACAGAGGAACAAGGGGCAGGGTCTGCTGAGCTGTTCCTTACGGCAGTCTGATGCCCACTCCCGGGCACTCGTCGATGACCACGATGCCGTAGGCGTCGCACAGGTCCATGATCTCCTCGGCGTAAGGGTAGTGGCTGGTGCGGAAGGAGTTTGCCCCCAGCCAGCGCAGCAGGTTGAAGTCCTTCACAATCAGGGGCCAGTCGAGGCCTTTGCCACGGATCTGGGGGCAGAGAGAGAAATCTCCCCCTTAGCCCACACTGCTGGGGCTTCTCCCCACCCCTTAGCCAGGCACAGCTTCCCTGCTCACTCCATCTCCAGCCCAGCACACCGAGCTGACCACAGCACCTCTGGGAGCAGGGTTTGCCATCCTGAGGGAGGGCACTGCCACAGGCACGCTCAGCCCTGGCTGTTGGAGGGGCAGAGGGGATGGTGTCACAGCAGTCTCAGTGCTCACTGCCCTGAGAGCAGCTCAGCTCCTGGCACTGCCCTGAGGCAAACAGACAGGGCCTCCCTGTGGCTGGGCTGAGCCTCACAGCTCACACTGCCCAGGGCAGGGAACCTGACAGCTGTCACAGTCACAGGGGTTTGGGCTGGAGGGACCTTAAAGCCCATCTATTTCCAGCCCCTGTCATGGGCAGGGACACCTTCCACTAGCCCAGGTTGCTCCAAGCCCCATCCAACCTGGCCTGGAACACTTCCAGGGATGTGGCAGA
>NW_008682682.1:24373-29574 GCF_000695815.1 Acanthisitta chloris
GCCTGACTGTATCTCAGTGTGTCTGACTGGAAGCCATGCCCAGGAGATGGTTCAGTGTCTCCATCAGCACACCCTGGGCTGAACCATGCACCCTGAGGGGTGTTAGGACTATGGAAGGACTGGGTATGGTGTCCCCTTAGTGCTGGTCAAAGCTCACCCCAGTCCCTCTAGCTGGGAGAAGGGTGTGAGGAAATAGTCCCTTGGAGAGGAGAGGAGAGGCAAAGCACCGGTGCCACCTCAGCAGCATCAGGTGAGGTGCCATTAGGTGCCCCCACTGCAATGCCCACCACACTTACATCTGCATCTTCATGCTTGTTGACACCATGGAAGTAGAAGGGCCTGCCATTAATGAGGAACTGGGTGCTGGTGACATGGACCGTGCGGATGCCGACCGGGAGCGTGTACACGTCCTCCAGCAATGCCCCATCCACCTGCGCCTGCATTTTCACCTGGATTTCCAAGGAGGAGATGTAAGTGACACGCTGGGGTTCACAGGGATGCCCTGCACTCCCTCTCCCTGGTCTCTAAGGGCTCTTTTGACCCCCTGTCCATTTCCCAGCCCTGCCCTGGCACTCAGCCTGTTCCTCACTGCTGCTTCAGCCATCTCTGGTGGAACTCAGGGTAGGAGCCTGGTCTGACTAAACAGGAAACAGAAATCCAAGGTATGGAAGTTGAAGAATGAAGAATGAATCCTGGATGACCCTTTTGGAGCTTGCTCATCCCAAGAGCTTTTCCCCTTACTCACCTGAACCATTTCACTCCCCCCCAGGCAAGCCAGCAGCACACCTCTTCTGCCCTGCACCTTGACAGGAGGGGACTGACATATCACCTGCTCACAAGAGGTATGAACCTGAGCCCCTGAAAACTCACAGCACGTTGCCTACCCTGATTTCTGCATCTAAACATCACTAGCCATCCTTAACTCACAAAGAGTCTTCCAAGGCTCATGGTAGTGAAGCTCAGCTCTTGTCTTGCAGAGTGGGAAGAAAGCTCCTTGCATGGCAAAGCTTGTGGAAGAGGTTAGCAGCTGCTCCTCAGAGACTGCTCTCAGCTTTCAGGGTCTCTCCTCCCCTGTATTGTCTCAGATGGGATGGATTAGGCCCTAAATGTGAAGGGCAAGCACCTCAGAGCACATGTGTGCACTCCAGACATGCCCTTCTCACTGACAGACCTTTCAGCTCAACACCCAGGAAACTGGCAAAGCTTGATTTGATTACTGCCTAATTAGCAATGCCACTCTGGTCACACGAACAGGATCTGTGAGAGATGAGAACGGAAGATGGGCCATATGGCAGCTCCTTAACCTTATTAGACAGAGCAAATGGCACACAGAGAGGAAGAAACACCACATTACCTCCAGGGAGTAGAGGTATCCAGGGTTCTCATGCATCAGGTAAGGCCACCAAAGATTTGGGTTCAGGACTCTGAGCTCTCCCACTGGACCATCACCTGTGGCAACCACTTTCCCTTCTTGGTCACGTAAACTTAGGGACAAGGAGTAGATTGTGCTGCCAACAACTGACACCTGATACTGCACCATAGCTGGTTCAAAGGAAACAAAGGACAATCAGAGGTTGCCAGAAAAGGCAAAAGACATGTATCACATGTTAGAGGGTTTTCACATAGAGCAGCATAAAAAATGTGGGAGATGTAGAACAACAATGCCATGAATTCAGTGTAAGAAGCACGACCTGTGTGTCCTGTGGTCCAGAACTTCCCAACAAGATTTGTGGATCACACAACTCTTACTTAGAGATAATCCTGCTTTAAGTGCTCCTACTGAGAAATTCTACTTTGAGAAACACCCTGATCATCCTTTCCCTTTAACAACAGTCCCTTGCAGGTACTTCCTTTTCTCTTACTGCTTCTGAAAGCTTTGCCACATTCTCACAGTAATAGCCCAGCTCAGCTTAAAGGGAAAGCCACTACAAAACAAATTAAGTCAGACTTTAGCAGGATGTTTTCTCTGCTGCCCTTGTCATCTCCATTTGGAGTCTGAGGTAGCTGCTGTAATTGTTCTGGACCTACCAACACTCTCTGATGAAGTAGTTGTCACAGTAATGTCATCTATGTAGGCAGAAGGAGTGGTGTAAAGCACAACTGGGCGGTGGATTCCAGCATAATTAAAGAAATCAAACTTGATGTTCTGTACAAAATAGTTCTTGGGATACCTGAGGGAGCAAGACAGGAGAAATGGCTACATTACATTCCATTACACAAAAACTGAAAGCACCTATGGATTCAATGCAAGAGAGTCATGTACTCATAGCTGCTGGCTGGTAAAATAGTCTTTACAACAGGATGGATCTATCCTTCAGTGGAGCTACTGCTGCCAGCTAACACACATCTGATGCCTGAAGAGTCTGATCCCTCAGGATAGCTGGTACTTGCAGTTTCCAGCTGAATTCAAGCTTCTCAGATCTGCCTTTGATTCAACTTGACAAATCACTTAATCTCAATGTATAAAACAGATACAATAACTCAGTGCAGGTTCCTCATAACACCAAAGCTTAAACTCCTCCCTGCTCGACTGATGGATTTTAGCACAAACACAATCCCAAAGCTTTTGGAAGTCGCTTGGAGGGTTTTATGAACCAGGAACTGAATAAATTCCCACTCACTCACCCCTGGGATTAGGCCATCAGAAGAGTACCTTAGCAACTCACCTTGTTTTGTCAGTCATGTACTGAATAGAGCCTGGAGGCAGAGTGTGAGGAGTCAGAGTGTTGTTGAGTGCAACAGTGATGCGGCAGAGGGTCTCTGGGCTGCCCTGGACAATGCTGGTTATGTCTGCTTCAAAAGGGAGGTGCCCCCCTTCATGCTCCACAACTTGCACTCCATTGACCCACTGCAAGAGAAGACACCCATGAGCCCAAAAAGTGAGGTTATTGGGGGGTTGTGATGAGCAAAGCAGGGAGCAGGGAAGGAGCCCAGCAAAGGGCAGTAAGATTCCCAGCAACACTGAACCTTGTTCTGAGCTCTTGCTCCTTGAGGGATCAATCTAGCAGCCCTTCCTATGCTGGCAGCTAGGGCGGGGACACATCAAGCGTCACTGAGAGACACAGTTTTGGGCAGATCCTATAGCAAGGAAATATTTAGTTACTAGTCCTGAAACTGGAGGATCAGAGAAGAGACATTGAACATCATGGCCAGGTTCTTGGCTGGGGGAAATCAGGCATGAGTTAAGAAGGTAGCAAAGGGATACAAAATCTAGGCAGAGATGTGTTTGCTGAACAAGCCACGAGATGGATTTGAGTGCAGCATCATTTTGGAAGCACAGGGACAATCCCCATGCCACGTACCACGATGGAGTAGTAATGGGCACTACCAAAACGAAGCACCACTCTGGTGTTGAGGTTGTCCTGCAGCCAGCGGCGAGGAAGCAGCACCTCCTTCTCATACCAAACCCAGCCAATGTAGTTCTCCAGGTTGGGGTCCTGAGTGATATCATTGAAGCTGGCAGGCACTGGCATATCAATCACAGGACCAGTCTGCACAGAAAAGGAAGAAACACATCATTTAAAAAGATATTTTACTGTCTTGGTTGTCTAATCTGTACTGCTGGAGGTTTCCCCTTCCACTGACAGCCTTGAAATCCCTTTGCCAAGTGGAAATACTTTGGAAAACATGTTTAGAAACTGGTGAGATCTGTCACAGGTCCTACACAAGTCCTAACTAGTACCAGGCACAGGAACCTGCCTGTTCCTACAGGAAGCAGCTGCTCCTATCTTTTCCTCTCCTGATGTACAATGAAATGCTTTCACTAATGGCTCTGGTATCATGGAATTGCAGAAGTAAGGGTTAGAAAAACTAACCCAGCTCATTGTTTCAGCCTGAGACTTCCCCCATCTGGTGGTTTCCTGTGCAGCTCTACCTGTTTGGTAAGCAATGTGGGTGCTGTGGGGGTGCTGCTTGTGCAGGGAAGAGCTGTAGTAAAAGGGTGGCAAAAGTCATAGATATTTTGGGCCATATTTCCCAGGGAAGGTTCATGGAGACTGTCTGGGGAGTTCAGCCTTTCTCAGCTCCTGAAAGCAGCAGAGATTCCTTGGGATTACAACAGAGCCAATTCACCTGCTTATTTTAATACAAGGATTATAGGGAGGCAATATCCTAATATACTGAACATCCAATGCATCCGGATGCTGTTGCCAAACAGCTGTTCATTTTTAGCACCTGCTGCACTCTTGATGTTGCACAAACAACTGCTGCTGCAGCAGCTTCCCCTTTCCTGAGGAAGCCTTTCCACGGAAAGCAGAATGAGGAAGGTCTGGTTGCCTCTCATGTGTGGCTGACTCAGCACTGGCACTGCAGAGAACCCTTATTAGACACCAGAAAATCCTAGTGGGAAAATCCTTGGATGGTGAAGTGGATTTTCTAGTATCTGATATAAGACAAGCTTTGCCTTGGGGTGGTCTGAACATGTGTCTCCTTCAGGGAGATTCTCTGATGGCTAAAACAAGTTGAGTGTACATGACTAAGCCTCCCTTTGGGGGAGCATAGTCCAGAATTCCTGTCCTCTGCTGCCTCTGTGCAAAACTTCCAGCAGCACAGTGTCTTTCAGCAATCCTCTCCTCCCAAAATCTGGCAAAAAAAATTGGCCAAACTGAATATATAACTTATGAAGGACTTGTACATCTTATGCACAGAACACATACCTTCTTTCCTTTAGGTAATGGTGTTGATTCCATAACAGATTTCAGTTACACCAAAACTTGTTTATCAGCAACTTCGGAATCAATAATAGGTAATGGTGTTGATTCCATAACAGATTTCAGTTACACCAAAACTTGTTTATCAGCAACTTCGGAATCAATAATAGGTAATGGTGTTGATTCCATAACAGATTTCAGTTACACCAAAACTTGTTTATCAGCAACTTTGGGATCAATAATTCCCAGTGCCCTTTCCAGGCAGGTTTTTGTTTGCTCTGTGCTGCTCAGTGCCAAGCCTGGCTTGGCTGCACAGAACAGCAGAAGTGGCTGTGCTCATTCAAACGGCTCCTGGCTGCTGAGGAGCAGCAGGACCAGCACAGGGATCACCACAGGGATCACCAGAGGCTGCGGCTCGTCGCGTGTTAATTAGGAACCGCATTAATGATCTGCGAGGCCATACAGCTCGGCCGGGCCGGGGCGAAGGGCAGCGGCGCGGGGAGGGAGGCTGGAGGGAGGGAAGGGGAAAGCGGCGCGGGGAGGGAGGCTGGA
>NW_008682683.1:0-274 GCF_000695815.1 Acanthisitta chloris
ACCGAAGGCCTCGGGGGGTTGGGCAAGGCCTTTCTTGGAGGGTCTTGGTCTTGGGGGGGTAGGAAAGGTCTTTCTTGGAGGGTCTTGGGGCACCCAAAGGCCTCGGGGGGTTTTGACCAAGCTTTGACCTTCTGAAGGTCCGAGATGACCTTCTCCACCTCCTCTTGGGTTGGCCAACCCTCAACCCCTTGGCCAACTCTCGATCCCTTGGCCAATCCTTGACCCCTTGACCAACCCTTGACCCCTTGACCAACCCTTGACCTTCAGAAGGCCC
>NW_008682684.1:0-577 GCF_000695815.1 Acanthisitta chloris
CAGGGGGTGACAGACCTGCCAGGACCCGTCTGGGGTCCCACGGGCTCTGTCCCTCCCAGCCCGATGTGGCTCCTCGTCACCCTCATTACTTTGTCCCTGTGCCCTGGCCCGGGCTGGGGCTGAGTCGGGTGTGCAGGACGCGGGGCCGCCCGGGAGTGTCCGGGTGCCTCCAGCCTGGGTCAGGGCTGACTCCCGCGGTGCTTCTTGCTGAGCTGGCACGACTTAATTGCAGGGCAATTAGCAGGCTGAGGGAAGCGTCCCGGGCTGAGCCGCTCCCGATGGATGGGAGGTGGATGGCCCTGCGGGTGGTGCTGAGCACAACCCACGCTGGGGACCTGGCGCTGCCCCCGGGCTGGATGCAGCATCTGGGCTTGGAGACGCTCAGCCTGGAGTGAGGCTGGACTGGCTCTGCCACCAGCCCTGGGGAGGGAGCAGGAGTGGCTCTGGGAGGATGTGGCCAGTGCTGCTCCCTGCAGGGACCTGGGGATGCTGAACATTGGGCATGGGGGTGGCACGTGGATGGTGCTGAGCACTGACAGGGGTGGTGAGCAGGGTTCAGAGCTGGGCACTGACAGGG
>NW_008682685.1:0-8464 GCF_000695815.1 Acanthisitta chloris
ATATATATTTTAGGTCTCAAAACTTTACTCTAAAGCTAAATCTTCAGATTTCTCTTTCAGTGCTTTGTATCAAGCATCATTATGGCTGTGATTCATGAAGCATAATAAACTTTCGATATTCCCAAAAGGGGAAATGCAAAATATGAATCTAAATTGCTAGCATGATGAATATCTATGAATATACAAACATTTAAAACTACAATGATGTTATAGAGGAAAAGATATTTCCCTAGAGCATATGTTCAAATAAGGAAGACCGGACAAAAGAGTTATCTCACAGAGAAGATGGGAATTGTGAATGGCTTTTGAATTAAATAGTTTCCCTAATCTGCAGCAACCTAATAAAGCGTCTTGATGAAGCCAATTGCCAAGACAATCTCTTCTGTGCAAAGTCTGTAGGAAATAAGTTTAGACTGGAAATAAGTGAAATGATCTTCCTTTAGGAAGAAGCCTTACCCTTTTTATTCTGCTATCCTTCTGTGCACATTTTAGTGGGCAGCTTTTGTCTTATCATTTTCTCCAGACTTCCATGACTTTAGAGGTCAAGCTGAAACACTTGTTAAATTAATTAATACCACATAAAGAAGTTATAGTCAGACTGAGAAGCAGCATAACACTCAGTATTTAGCCTAGTATCTGGGGTAAAAAGGAAGGAACAACCTTCCATTCTCTACCCCATCTCTGCTTCTAGCACTTAGTTCTTATCCTGTGCCCTAGAAATGTAGCTCTAGCTAGAAGGATATTGTCCATATTTACCCCTCCCTATTGATCCTTTCATCCTACCTTTATTGACACATAATCTGAAGCTACCTGACATATTTATTTTGTAATACATTTAAGTACAGAACAGTCTGGGTCACTATCAGTGCATTGAGTCCAAGACCATTTCTTATAAAACTGGGAAATATGCTTTCAGAATTTTTCTTATGTTCCTCAAAGACATGATTGGTTCCACTTCACTGAAATAAAAAAAAAAAAAAAAAGAAAGAAAAGAAAACCATTTAAAATAAACTGCTACACTTTATACACTAGATAGATTTATTTAAGATGCATATTGTTAGAATTTATTTACATCACTGGATTTTATAAATAATGCCTATGACACTTGTACCTTAAAATATTTTTGTCAACCTGAAAATTTTGCTGGTTCATCAAATACTTTCTCTTGCTACTTAATGTAATCTTTGAGTAGTTTCATTTGACTCCCCCTTTGCTACTGCCTGAGATGTATTATGCAGATACCTCATGTGGTGATTGAATCATATATAGTTTTAAAGTAAAGTAGAATCATAAAACACGGAACTGTAGAATATTCTGAGTTGGAAGGACCCACTAGGATCATCAAAGCCCAACTCCTGGCCCTGCACAGGACAGCCCCAAGAATCACGACATATGCCTGAGAGTGTTGTCCAAAGGCTTCTTGAACTCTGGCAGGATTGGAGGTGTGACAATTTCCCTGGAGAGCCTGTTCCAGTGCCCAGCCACCCTCTGGATGAAGAACCTTTTCTGAATATCCAACCTAAACCTTCCCTGACACAGTTTTGTACCATTCCCTCAGGTCCTATCATTAGCCACCAGAGAGAAGATTTCAGTGCCTGTCCCTCCACTTTTCCTCATGAGGAAGCTGTAGACCACTATAAGGTTTCTACTCAGTCTCCTCTCTAGCCTGAACAAGCCAAGTGACCTCAGCCATTCCTCTTATGCTTTCCATAAGTTAAATGTAAGAATAAAAAGAGTGGCTGATGTTAAAACAAGCTCTATCCAATAAAAATGCAAGTCATCAAACACTAAGAGGCAATCTAATAATTTTACATTATGAAATTATTTTGCATAATTATATATATGCATAATTTGCATGCAAGATGAATATGGAGCAATATTTGTATAGCAGAGGCAGTTACTGGAACAGATTGGGAATTAATGAAGAGTTCTGTAAAGTTTCCTTTCTACTTCTACTTCCTTTCTAAGCAACACCACACACTCATTCCACATGATGGGGAATGCTGTGTTACTGCATGATCCCCACAAATGCCAGGCCTGTCTACTTCTAGTCCTGGCCCTATCACCGAAATTCTTCACAAGGCTACCAAGAAACTGTTTTAAACTTGACAACTAAGAAATTTTATCAAAGATTGGTAACTTAATAGAAATTTCCCTAATTCTGGTACTATAATTATGACTAATTTCAATAAATTTATAGAAAGAAAAATGGAAGACAATTTGAAGAAAAAAAAAAAAGAAAACAAATGAACAAACCATAAAGTTATAAAGATCCTTATAATTTATATATTTGGCACATCAATAATAATAGATAATAAGTACTGACAATTGTCATTGACACTATGTAAAACTGATTTTTCCTTATAATTTTTCTCCTCAGATGCCTCTAAATGTAACTGTAAAGATCTCAGTCAATTGGGTTGGCCAATTTAAGATGGAGATTTTCTTTCCCATGAATGGAAGTCCATGCAGTTTGCAGTGGAAAAAAAGACCAAATATGCTCAATACATTATTCAATCAAGTAATGTCTTTTAAAGATTTATATAAGCCCCCAAAATTTTATAAGTTTTAAAACAATTGCAAAAACTGTCTAAAATTATTAGTCTGAATTTTATGAAGTTAAAGAGTCTTCAGATACTTTTAAATATGAAAAGCATATATTGGACAGTTATGCAAGATTAATTTGTATCAGACATCAGAGAGGACATCTGCATATATAAGATGTCATATATGTAATATCAAACTTGTTGAGAATGATTATAATAGGAACATTAGCACTAAAGACCTTCTGACTACATGCTTTTATATCTCTGTAGGTTACAGCAATTATGTTTTCTAATTGATTTTTATATATGTGAGATTACTAATTATTAGTTGCTAAGCATAGTGAATCACGTTCAGACCTCAGTTTTCTTTCATCTCTAGCCACTCATTCAGGGCAGATGATAGTTGTGTATGTCTGGAGTTAGTCTACAGTGTACTGTAAGTCTACAGTGATACTTCACACTTTGGATAACCACGTTAAAAAACACATACAGAATGGTTTATTAATGGGTGGGGTTCTAAGTTTTCATATTGTGCAGTGGAGCAAGACAGATTTTACTTGGTTTAATAAGTGCTGTGTTTAGGATTCTTTTATCCTTAAAGACGTTTTTGCTTCAAACAGCTGTGAGTTTCACAGTCATTTCCAACTAAAAGGGTGTGTCTCCTATAATTTTTTTCAGTCCTGTCATTCCCTCATCAGTCAAGTATAAACAGTCCTGCATAAATTACATCTTAAATTATTGTTTTCTTTAGAGCAGTTCTATACTCACTTCCACATAATTTAGGGGCAACTGATTCTATTAAACTACAAATTCTTCACAAAATGATGAGGATTTTCTTTATTATTCTTTCCAGGCTGATTCTAAAGGATTTCAATAGAATTTTGCAAGGTTTTTTCTGAAGTTTTGGGTTTTTCCGTGAGAGAACAGGGCTCTCTTTTTATAGAAGACACCAAACAACCACTTACTTATTACATTAACTATCACTTCTACCTGGCAACGACAATTATGATTGCTCAGGAGAGTTGGAGAGAATTGCTGGAGTATTATTGTGAACAGTCATATAACAGTTATTATAGTCTGGACAAAATAACCTATTTTCCTTAATTCTATTTTGATTTTTAATATCAGATATTCAATAGGACCAACAGACTGGGCCTTAAGGATATTATTTTCCCCTGCAATATTATTATTTCAGATTATTTGTAGCAATCTTTTAAACTCATATCTCTTATACCAGAAGGCATATGAAAAACAAGCACTTTGCTGTTTTCAAATTGGAATAGTTACACTTTCTATTGGTAATATTTATGCATTTTTCTCAGCAAACCTATATCTATGTACACAATATCTCACAAGCAGAGCAGGGTCCTGAATACTGGCTTTCCTTGGTCCAGTTGGTCTGGTTGATCAACTAGAAACATTATCTACAATAATTTTCAATTGCTGCCAATACATGGGCCATAACAAGCCTTGACTTCCTTAAGGCATACATATAGTAGATACTCCTCTGATAGCATGAGAAATAAACTGCTTAGCTTCATGGTCTGGTATTTATACCAAGGTGAAATCTTAGACAACAGTCTCAAAAACCAGGTGACTTGCACATACTCACCGACATGTACCTTAGGTGCTGGGATTCAGATAAATGAGGTGGGATCTGTTTCACCTAAATTAAAGAAATTTAATACACATATCTATGTGTGAGCTAGGCATCTAAATCTCCACCATAATTAGTGAAGACCAACAAAATAGTGAGTGTAGTCTACCTTCATGATCAACACCTCTCTAAACTTCTTTAAGCTAGATTCACAGCCTCATAAGGGGATACATTTTATATATTGTAGGCAGAGCTCAAGTCTCTAAAAAATGATTTCTAATACATTTTCTGTAACTTGTTGCATCCTATCTGGTCTCCAGCCACAGGTCTTCCCTAAGTTCTGTGTTTTATCTTTCAACCCTCCGCAGGTGCCTCAGAACTATTAGGACATCAATAATGATACTAGACAGACATGCTTAGACAGGTAAATCCCTCATGAGACTATCTGGATATGAACTCTATTATTCTGACTGAAAAACTCATTCCTGTTCTCATACTGGTTTAAATCAGATATTAGACCATGAGGAGTTCAGCCATACTTTTTCAGAGCAAAGGCTGACAACACCTGTGTTCTGATGACAGATAGCAGTGAAGGCATATAAAAAACTACAGGAAAAAAACATGTGATGGAAAGGGTACTGAAGTACTACTGGTAGAGCCAATCTCAATCTTCTTTACAAGACATTTTTAAGGCACAGATAAGTCAAATGTCTCTGACAGTGGCTGTAGGGATGCAGAATTAATGCCTGGGCTTGGGTTAGATAATTTCTTGAAGTGCCTTCCTGTCTTTCATCTGCTGAAATGGAAGACAAGTGGACAGCAAAAATAAAGATTATGGATTTGGTTTTGTTCAGGGTTTTGGGGAGGTTTTTTAGGCCAAAATGAAAAAGCCTTCATCAGATATAATATTTGGCAATCCTGAATGACATAAACAATATCCCAATGCTCTGAATATTTATAAAAAAATGTGAATAGCATTTATCAATGTTAATATATGCATATACATTAAAATATATCATTATTAATTTATAAAATTAAGGTAAGATCATACAAATCCTTGCAACTTTTGAGAATCAATGGAGGTTGGTCTTACAAAACCAAAAACTGATAGGTGTTTTTGTTTCCTTATTTCAAACAAATATTTAGAGCATACTTAGGCATTATTTACTTGCCCATGCAAAAGAACCTAAGAAGTCTGTAGATAAGCTCTTTTCTTAAACATATTTTTAGTTCAGGATGGTATCAAGACTTCACAAGTGATGTAAAACTTATTTGTCCTCTTAGAGACTATATCAGCTAAATTAATTGCTTTATTCTTCTTGCCTCAGGGTGCCCAGCCCAGTTTTGAACACAATTGCAGTAAACAAACACCAGCTACAAAACAAAATGTTCCGTTCTTAAATATGCATAAATTCTGCTTCCTTTTATTTGCTTCTGATCTGACTAGCAAAAAAAACCTACTCTTTTCTCCTGAAAACCATTTATGGATTAACATGGAAAATGCTTATAAAGGACTACAGACTTTATAATTTGAACATGGTATATAATTCTGAACATGGTTTCACCATACAAAAAGATTAGGATGAATATTCGATGTAAGTGCTCACATAAATAGGACATCAATTAAGTAATATTGTGCATCACTTTAGTCACAGACTAGTCAGAACTCTTGATCCAGTAACTGTGTCTGGGTTTCAAAATTCCAATTGTAAGAGTTGCAGTTTTCTTTTTTTATTATTACTTTTTATTTGTCCATTCGAGAGAACAAATCTGTAGTTAAGGTGTGTGAAACACTGGGAGGTGAAACAGTTGACATGAAGGGGACCCATTATTGTATGGAACATGGGGAAGGATGAGAAAAAAGCCAGGAACCCAAGGAATGTGATCATGGAATCACAGAATGGTTTGGATTGAAAGAGCCCTTAAAGATCCTCTAGGACCAATGACATCAGCAGGGATGCCATCCACTGGACCAGGAGCTCAGGGCCTCATCCAACCTAGACTTGAACACTTCTAGCTTCTCTGATGAACCAGTTTCAGTGTCTCACCACCCTCTGAGTAAAGAGTTTCTTCCTAACATCTATGATCGTGGATCAACTCGTCCAAATATCACAAAGACACCAGAGGAGCAGGCAGGAAAGAGAAGAGGTTGAAAAACCAGGAGAACAATTATAGATATTGAAGACAGACTGTTACCTGACAATATAAATATATTTCTGGAAAAGAAAGAATAGGAATCTGCAGTAAATTACTTACAGTGGATTTTACTGACAATTAAATAATTTGTTTGATAATGAAATAACTTTCTTACCAGTTCTAAGGTGCTCTCGTAACTATTTCCCAATTTTTTATGACAATGCACTGACCACTTCTGGTAACTAGAAGTTTTAGCAAAGCAATTTCTTTTTTTTTTGGTTTAAATTATAACCGTATGCATAGATCTGTATACTTATTTCATAATTTTCTTCTATCAGTATCCATGATGATCCTGTCTGACCATGTCTAATCATGCCTAATACTAAAGAGTATCTTATTTTGGAAAGCATGTTACTGCAAACAGAGACTAAAATATGAAAATCACAGTCATCAGGGAGAGAGATAAAAGGCACACTAAATCACTTAATGCATTGCACTGCTAATGTACCACTGATGCCTGAAAGGATTGATACATTTTGTTCAGTAATAATAGTACTGAATAAATCAGTTTCTGTAACTGCCCTAGAAAGTTAGTCCAGAGGTTGATTTCTCTCCCTCAGGAAATTTTGCACTCCTCACTTTAATTTTTCTGCCCTTTGTTTCACTCTGCAATTCCAAATTATCCTTCATGCATCACCTTAAATCATTCCACTTTGTCTTTGGTGTTTTTTCTCCAGAATATTTGCAGTTGCTATGAAACCTTAGTCTTTTCTTCAAGTTTCTACTCTTCTGATAGTGACTGTTTTCTTGTCCTCTGAACTCTAAATTCAGTATCATTCTGGAATGTGGTCGCAAATAGAAGATTTCAGCTGGAGGAGATAATCTTAGCTCTATATTAGAAATAGCCCAGAAAAGAGCCACCAGGATGACTAAAGGGTTGGAACATCTCTTGTATGAAGGCTGAGAGAACTGTGTTTGCTTCAGAAATGGGCTGAACCAAATGACCTCCAGAGGTCCCTTCCAACCTCAATCATTCTGTGATCATATACCTTTATAGAAGACCAAAAACATTATGTCCTTTTCCTAATATAAACATGCACATTACTTGTGCAGACCTTGAAGATTTTTTCATGTTTCTTCATTTCAAATTTTTCATTCTTCTTTTCATACTGAATGTCAGTGATTTAGAACAGATAACTATGCCCTAATGTCTGTCTTGTTTTCTAGACAAATCTTATGTTACATTAATTTCTAATCTTTTATTCTAATAATTTCTAATCTATTATTATTATAATTGTATTGCTGTTTCACTGACAATTTCAGTGTTTCTTAATCATCATCCACAAACCTTTATGAGCATGTTCTATTTCACATTTAAAAACCAAGCTGCATTTCTCAGTGGTGAATCAGGGTGATCTTAAAATATTCCTCCAAGAACTACCAGCTGAGATTAGAGAAACAGCAGGAAACAATGAGTTCCTTGTCATCTTTTGCACATTCCTGATCTTTGGTTGCTCCAGGACCTGAATGTCAATATGCACACAAGGCAGCATTTAAATATTTTCTTTAGCAGCTACACAAAAGATCATCTTAATAGGAGATCCTTACCATGTGAGAAGAACATACTTCTTAGCAGAGAGATTTGCTACTTTCTTACTTTGTACAATGTATGTAGCTAGTTGACAGATTTGTCAATTCTTTGTCTTTTCTCTCTCTACCCATTTTCTTGACATTTAAAATGGGAAAAGATCACACATGCTGTTTACTGTGTATATATTTGGAAAAAATAAAGAATAATTACTTGGCATACAGTGTTTTGCAAAGTGGCATTCATTCTTCTTTGTGATTTGGAGCTAGCTTCTATGTATTTTCATTTCTGTATTAATCTTCCCCACTAGCATATTGTTTAAATTTTTAAGAGCCTGCAGTTTGATATCACTTTTTATGTTCCTACTGATCTAAATTTGCCTCTGTTGTCCTTTTATCTCTCTTTATACTTCTCTAGGTTACATTTCAGCTTTTTCTAGAATCAAAGCTGAAGTCTCCTGGAAAATGTTATAATGCATTCTATTTAAATTCAATGGCAATTAAAATATGAACGTTTTGAGACTCCTGCTTTGTAAAAAGCATTTGGATAAAAATTATTTCTTTTCTTTCTACCATTTTGCTTTTTCCTCCTTCCCAT
>NW_008682685.1:8476-23980 GCF_000695815.1 Acanthisitta chloris
CCTAGCTTGCTAAATATCTAGAAATAAATATCCAGACTCTTTCTGTACCTTAGTTTCCATAGAAGAAAACTTGAATGCATTTTCTGGAGGGTAATCATCATATGTTCCAAAAGACCCCTCAACTTTTGTTCCAGATGCTCTGTACGTTGCCTGAAATATACCATGATATACTGACACTGTGTCCATGTCTTGTCTTGGACAATATTTTAGCTTTCCTCTCTAAATAAATATCCAGACTCTTTCTGTACCTTAGTTTCCATAGAAGAAAACTTGAATGCATTTTCTGGAGGGTAATCATCATATGTTCCAAAAGACCCCTCAACTTTTGTTCCAGATGCTCTGTACGTTGCCTGAAATATACCATGATATACTGACACTGTGTCCATGTCTTGTCTTGGACAATATTTTAGCTTTCCTCTCTCAGCTAAGATGGAGAATGCACTTTCTGTTCTTTGCAGCCATAACAAGAAGTTGGAAGGCCAACAAGTCAGGCAACAATTATGGTGTATGTGAAAAAATGGAAATTAGCAGAGGTAGTAACTAGGAACTTAGTGCAATGTGGCATTGAAAGAAGAATAGCATGGATGAACAATAAACCACAGCCATAACTCTCACTGTCCAGTCACCTACATACAAAACTGAACTATCATCCCTGTGAATATCCCAATTCAGAAGTTTAGGAATTTGTTTTCCCTTTCGCGTGGGGTATATGTTCAATCCCTTGTAAAATCAACAGAACCTTAGAATTTGGTTATTGTGTTTTGCTTAATAAAGATTAATTTAAGAATATACTTTTAAATTATGATTGAACTGAGGCCAGAGATTAAAAAATTCTCCTAGTGTCTGAAGATTTTCACTGATTATTAAAAATGGTAGGCATTACTCTGATAATGGTAGACTGTGTGCAAGTCTCAATTGTCTCTATGTATAAGTCAAACAAAAAAAAATTACCTGAATGCTCTGAAATGAAAAATAGTTAAAGCAGAAGAGATCAGGCAAAGGGAAGATAAGAAATTTTTATTTAAATAGAAGTAAAATGGAGAATTTAAAAGCAATGCTGCCACTACATAAATCATCATAGACTGACTTTGAGATCCAGGGCACAACCACATCTAACAAAAAATATGGAATCAAATGCTACCCTTCCATAAGACTATTTTATTATTCTATTTTTTTTGACTACAGAATTTTATATTAATCTCTTAGAGTTGGAAATTTGGCTTACCCTGTCAAGATTATGAAAATAAAGGCAGTCTTTTATATTTTTCCATCTGAAAGTATGGAAGATCTTCAGCAAGTTTTAACATGCAGAAGATGTATTTCCAACTCAAACATGTTTAGAAAGACATTTCACTATTGTTCATGAATCCTTATGTGGCTTGCATGTGTGTCCCAGTATCTTGGGGTTTGTTTTGGATATCCTGATTAAGTATAATTCCTAGTTTCGAGTGTACCAAATGAGTACACTGTGCTATATTATTACTATTGCTTCCCAAAAGCACTAAAAATTCTGTCAGATTCTTCAAACTATCTTCTTGCTATAAATTAGAACTGGGCAATCAAAGAGGGAAGGAAAACTCTGGTTAAAAAAAAAAAAAAAAAAAAAAAACAAAACAAAACACACAGGCCCCACAAAAAAAAAAAAAAAACCACACAAAAAACCCCCCCCAACCCCATGATTTTTCTCTTTTCTTCCTACAGATTTGGTTTCTGAAAATACTCTGGCAGAATTTCACTAGTAAAAATATTGAGAGACAATGAATTCTTATAGGAAGCTTTTTATGCAAGAATTCAGTTTTAAAGGGAATAAGGATAAGGCCTTGATCAACCTGTTGTAGTGAAATGTGTCCTTGTCCAGGGCAGGATGGGTTATGAATAGATTATCTTCAAGGTCCATTCCAGACCCATAACATTCTATGATTCTATGAAAATAATATGAACAGTGCATCCTATATGTCAGAAATGGTTTATGTTTAAACAGCCATTGCAAGAAACCATTTCTCTTCCCAGTCATTGCTATAAAATAAAAAGTTTTGAATTATCATTTTCAATGCAAAAGAGGTCAAACACAAAGTGGGTAGTAAGTCCCCAAAGTCATGCTTTGGCCTTAGATAAGAAGAAAGAACCTGAAAACTAATTGCATTTAGTATTTCTTGTGAATTCTTAGTGCAACTCTACCAGCTCTAAGCCTTTCTCCAGATACAGCTCTATCTTTTTACTTGGCTTTTGGTTAGGTTGTTTGTGGGTTGGTTTTGTTTTGGGGTTTTATTTTTGGAGGGGGAGGGATGTATTTATTGATTTCTTTTCCTAGTTAGTTAGTTAAGAAATATATCAGGTACTAAGTTCTATGCTAGACGTGTCAGCTAATTAGAAATACCTGATAATACAACCTAAAATAAGCCAATGTGCACTGTGGGGCAAAGATGCCTGGCTTTACTGCCCTTCCAGCTATATGTTTTATGCATTGGCAAAAGTAGCTTACAACTGCAGCAGTATAGAACTCACGGTAATAAAAACTTCAGGGCTTACAAAATGTCATAAAAAGCTCATGGACTATTTCTAGAAAAGTCATGAATTATTTATGAAGCAACTTTCAGAACTAGGTTTTCTGTCCTGCTTCCATTTATATGTCTCAGGGTCATCAATTTTAGTTTATTTTAACTTATGAAGGATAATCTTTCACTTTTGCGCTAGAAAGTAATAAACTTTGGGCAGAGTGTCAAATAAAAGGAAGCCAACCATTTATGGCATACATGTAAAATATGGTTATTAATGAAACATAGACATTTAAAAAGAAGACAATTTTAAGTGTCCACAGCTTCAAGGCAGATTAAAATTTGTGAGAGCTTCACTGAATGATTTATTCCTGTTCCATCTGATAATTAAAGCTGAATAAACAATTTGCAGCCAATATTTTTTTCTTAGCAAAATCATCCTCTTCTTATGTTTGAAAATTGAGTAACAATATGTGGGTTCCTGGTGGGTTGATCTTGGTTGCATGCCAGATGTCCACCAAGGTACTGTGTCACTCCCCCTCCTCAGCAGGACAGAGAGGATAAAATGAGGTGAAAAAAACCAACTCACCGGTTAAGACAAAAGCAGCTTAACAAAGAAAAGCAAAAGCAGTGTTCAGTAACAAAGGAAAAAGAAAAGAGATTTTTTTTCTCTACTTCCCCAGCCACTTCCTGGGAAGCAGGGCCTCACATGCATAGCAGTAGGTCCAGAAGACAAATGACTTAAGAACAAATGCTGAGCATGATATCATATGCTATGGAGTACCACTTTGTTCAGCTTGAGTCAACTGTTCCAGCTGTGCCCTCTCCCAGCCTTGCTCACCCTCAGCCTACTGGCCTTTGGAGGGCAGATTTGAAGAGACAGTGCTGATGCTGTGCAGTACTACTCAGCAGTAGACAAAGCTCTGGTGTGTTACCAACACTGTTCTAGCTACAAATGCAAAGTGCAGCACTACAAGTGCTGCTGTGAAGAAAACACTCCTTTCCAGCCAAACCCAATAGAGTTCCCTAGTAAGAAAAATCAAAATCTGTGTTCAAGTGGCTTCCACCACATTGGCATATCAACAAAAAGGGCAGAGTTTCTGTGAACTAAAATGCTAGTGCCTCACACACTGTTGGGCAGATCAAACACAGTCCATCCTTACAGCCTAGACATACACTTCAAAAATTATTGTTTTTTCTCTATCAGACCTGTAGCACCAACAAGTGCAGAGGTATCTCCATCAGACACAGGCTAAAGAGTAAGAACTGATCTAGAAGGTATGTTCATCACTGAAATGTCAGGACCTCCATGTATGAGGGAGTTTCACATCTAAGGGAAGTTAGTGAAGGATTGGGGGACGAGGGAAGCCTGAACTGGAGAAGGGACAGTCCTTCTCAGTGTCTGTAAGCTCAAAGTGCAAACTGATCAGCTTTGCAGTGGGAGGGGAAGGAGGGTTTCTGTTTGCATTATAGTTTAGATCATCTTTCTAGATTCCTCTTATAGAAAATGGGGAGCAATTACAACTTCTACAGTACAACTCATCTCATTCTAAGAGGGACAACCACATTTAGTTAGATGAACTATGCAGCAGATGCACATATTTCTCTCAGTTGAACAGAAATAGAGCAGAGAGCAAACATCCCAACTGCAGATTCTTAAAGCCAAGTGCTAAGAATCCTACCTGGGGTCTTCACATTCGGAATACTCATGAACTAGTAAGTTGTCTTCCAAGACTGAATCAAAAGTCTTTTCTAGTAATCTCTATCAATTATGCAAACTGTAAGATATGGTAATGAATCATCAGTTGCTGACTATTGTTGAGTCACTGCACATATAAACAACATTCTGGTTTACACTTCTGGAAAGATCAATTGTCAATAGGTATTCAAATAATGATTTTTTTTAAAACAAAACAATGAAGATCAATCACTGTATAATGTAAATTTTATTGGAGAAAGCATTCCTGGTGTGCGTTGGCTATGGACAAACCTAGGTCTTCAGAAGTCCATATAGTTTATCTAATGTCACTGACCAAAATATTTTTCGGACTCAAAAGATTTTGACCTATCTGTCGCAATGAGACTATATCAGCACTGGACAGAATGCAGAAGGAAACTGAATTGTCTAACTCAAACACTAAATTCTTTGACTTAATGCTGCAGTTATTTATCTAAATCAAGCTAAGCATTCTAAAGCCATTATCAGAAGTGGAAGGGTAGGGAGTGAGGAGGGAGCAGTTAGAACTTAAATACCTATTACTAAGCTTAATGTTGTCACCTTTCCTGCTCAGCACAGGATTGAATTTCTCCAAGTAATAGTGTATTCTTTAACAAGAAAAGCAAACCAGACCTGAGATGAATTACAGACTATCCCAGGTTGGAAGATACCTGCTCCTTGCAGGTGTCTATATGACTAACAGCATTTCCAAGATACTCTTTGAATTCTGGCAGGCTTGGTCCCTGACCACTTCCCCACGGAGTCTCTTCCAGTGACTGACCACCTTTTCAGCGAAGAACCTTTATCCTAAAGTCCACTTTGAACTTTCCCTGATGCAGTTTCATTCCATTTTCCTGTGTTATCAGAGTGGAAATCAACACCTTCTGTTCCACTGCCCACCTTAAGGAGACTGAGATGAGGTCACTCCCTCAGCCTTCTCTTCTCCAAGCACAACAAATCAAGTGACCTCAGCTGCTCTTTGTAAGTCTTGCCCTCAAGACTTTACACCATCATGGTTGCACTCTGGATGCACTCCAGTAATTTGCTGTCCTTCTTGCATTGTGCCCAGAATTCACACAGGACTCAAAGTGAGGCTGCACCAGTGCAGTGAAGAGTGAGACAATTACCTCCCACAATCAGTCAGCAATGCAGTTATTGATGCACCTCTAGGACATGACTGGCCTTTTTGGCTGACAGGGCACACTTAGCTCATAGTCAGCTTTCCACTGACCAGGATCCCCAGATCTCTTTCTATGGGTCTGCTCTCCAGCCTGTCATTCCTCCAATTTGTACACACAATCAGGATTATCAGCATTTTCTCTTGTTGAATGTCATATTGTCATAAAATCATAGAATGGTTTGGATTGAAAGGAACCTTAAGGATTTCAACCCCTCTGCTACAGGTAGGTGTGCCACCCACTAGATCAGGTCATTGCTCAGCTCTCTAGTCAGTCCAGATCACTCTGTAAGGCTTCTCTGCTCTCGAGGGAATCCACAGCTCCTTCTGATTTCGTATCATCACCGAACTTCCTTAATACACATTCAACTCCCACCTCCAGATTATCTACAAAGGAAAGAGAAATAAAGGAGACATGAAAATGTAATGGGGGATTTGTATATAATTATTATTTTTAAAAGCTGTGAAAAGTGAAAAATTTGGTCTTTTGGTTAGAGGAAACAAAACAATGCAGTTAATTTATACATTTTAGTACTGGCAGTGTTAACTTAATTTAAAATAGCATTGACTGCAAATAACATGCCTTTTTTACTGCTATGAAGAATGGGACAGTCAATGCCAAAGGTTCTGTTTGAAACTAAGATTACCTTAACATATTTAAACCTTTACTAGCATATAGACTAGGCAAACCACTCCTCTAGAGAACTCAGGCCAACATGAGTATTTGGTTCTCAAGAAAAGAAAATCTCAAAAAATGTCTCAAACCACACAGCAAATCTTCTACTATCTTAAATATTTTTTTCATTTGGAAGCTTTTACACAATCAAAAAAGTTTTCAGGAATGGTATCATTCCAAGCTTAATGACCTATAAACACATTAGAAGAGTTAACTACAATAGTACTTAATGATTATGCCTGTTAGAACCAAATATTGTCAAAAACCATTTCAAATTGTTAAACTGCAATATCCTTCCAGTCTGATGCATAAAAAGGATTGTCTAATCATAGAAATGGAATACTACATGTACATACTATGGTATTCCATGGCTCTGCATTAAAGTGTCAATCCATCTCCATTGTAAAAAAAAAAGGTAGAAACATTTCCTAAATTTAATATGGAGATACAAACATTGTAATAATGAACAGTTATATTTTGATTTTATATCTCCACTCAGAATTACTAGGACATGCTACAAGCACAACAAGAAAAATCTTAGAATTTGATCTATTTGATTTTTTATAAAGGTTTGTTTCCTTCTACCCCTGAATATTTCACAATATGGAGAGGTGAGAAGTCTACACCATTAAGTTCAAGATCTGTCAACTTGACTTTGCTCTAACACCCTACTGACATCCACTACAACTATGGAATCTGAAATTCATGAACTGCAAGAATTTACTCTGCAATACTGCAACATGACCACAGATCAGTTCTCCACAATACTTCTTATTTTAAATCCTGGCAAGCACATGAAAGATTGTTTTCAGTATAGCAGCTTAGGCTGTAGACAGAGTTTTCAAAAATCTGCATATTCAATCACCATTTCTTCACTCTCTGATACACTGCCAAAATCTCTCTAAGACATCACTATAGAATTCTAATGGAACTGTCAACATGTTGCATATCACTGGCAGTTTTAACCTTTATGTTTTGAAAAACTTTCAATAATTCTTCCCATACCACTTCCGAAAAATATCTATTTTTGTGTTTCTGGATGATGGGCTTCAACCAGACTCCCTCATGCCAGGTTATTCAAAGCTGCAATATAACCCACAGCTAAAGAGAGAATTATATGCCATAGATTTCACCATCTCACATAGGAATTTGATCTTTTTAGATGTTCTGAAATTATTTGTCAACCAAGAATATTTCATTAAATAGTTGTTATGCAGTCATAATAATCTTCATTGTATGAAAGTATGTAAAAGTAGCACAAAATTTCAGGCCAAACACACTTTAGGCATATCTGTACAATTGGGTACAAAGACATTTTGCAATGATTCCAAAATACTTAATGCTTGTGACAAATGAGATCTCTAAACACTATAGCTACATTTGAATAACATCATGCCTAAGTCTGTAAGTTCAATTTAAACCAAAATTTTACAAGGGTGTAGCACGATTTCATATTCACAGTAATAAGAAGTATATGGACTTCAGGTAGGAGTTGATCCAGACATTCCTGCACAATTCCATTAATAATGCATGCCAGCTCTTCACTAACTCAGAAATTTTTCCAACAGTCTTCACACTATAGACTTGTCTTGTGACATCATTCTTAGCTGACAAGGGGAATTAATAAGACAATATGGTCTGAAATTCTGGTTAAGGTGATCTCCTTGGGTCACATAAACAAAATAACCCCTTGAATTTCAACAGAGCTGCATCAATTCAGTTCTGTCATTCACTGACTGAAGGAGCATATCTATTTAAGGGTTTATTTTAATTTGCACTGCTATAAACAAGGGATGTTTTGCATAGGAATCCAAAATTAGTCATCAGTGCTTTTCAGTAGATTTACATGCTTTACTACAATACACTTTGGGGAATTACAGACTCCAAAAGTGGAATAAGATAAACTGCTGGAAAGGTTTTAGTGATCTAAAATAGATTGATATACAGGAAAAATAATGGCCTCTGGTAACAAAGAATCCAGTGACAATTTTCAAAAAAATCCAAATGCCTAAAATCACAGAGAGACACCTGTTAAGACTGGTCAAGATAAAACTTGTAACTCTCAAGGGTTCTACTGAAAACCCCACTCAGTGAGAGTTAATCTGCTTTTACAGGTATCTGAATTTCCTTAAATCTGGGCAACAGCTTTTAAAAACTCATCTGATCATGCCTATGTACATCATTCACATAAAACTGTGGCAAACATTTTTTAAAAGTATACCTAGCATTCTCTTAAATCATGAAAATTTATTTTAAGCTCAACAGTAAAGAAAGCCAATAGATAGACAAGTACTCTGCTGCTCCATTGTCCTGACACTGCCAGACTCACAGCTCTTCTCAGTAACTGTGCAACAGTCACTCCAAGTTCTGAGTAACCAGAGAGGAGACTGAAACAAAATAATAAAAAAGGAACAATATAATGAGGGAAGGAGGGTAAGCTTCAGGCAAAAAGACTTGAGTGGCAAGTTGCTTTTGTTCCAGGAACCTGGTGTTCTGATGAGCCATTGGTGCTTGAACAGCTCATGACTGATTGTGCACAAAAGAAGCCAAGTCATTTGAACTATGAGTTTGCCATCTAAGAAGAAAATCTGAACACAGTTACACTCAGCTGCTTGTCTGCAGTGCAGGGGCTCCTTCAGCTCGCCAAGTGCATACACTGTAAACAAACGGTACTGAATGCAAACAAACATATGACGCATTCTTGTTACCACCTCTAACCTAAGCAATTTCTTTAGCTGGCAGATGGATTAATTCAATCAGTATATTTTAGCTGAGCCTAAGATTATGGAGGCAAAAGCACGGTAACAGAATGCATAAAATCAATCCGCACTACAATTGTAAAATTATCAGGACAATTACCTACACTGTCATCTCTGTGTCAAGTTCTGTAAGAAGTGAGTAGCCAGGAAAAGTGAAAGCAGGAATCCTTCAATTTTATCCTTTTTCTGCCAGCATGCATATCTTATTTCTACTAAATTATTTATAGAATACTTTCTGGTTGTCTACAGAAAGCTCAAGATATTTTTAAGCATCATTAAAGCATCTGATGACCTATCTCCACATGTGATGGGGGGGTCTCATGGGGTCAGTTAAAACTCATATCATTACTTACTTCAACTCTACCAGGTACTTGAGCTAAATCTGTTATGGTATTATTTTTTTACCATCAGCGATTTGACATGCTCAAGTGTATGAAAACAATCAGCTGAATGCCACTTATATTTTGAGAGGAGATGAATAGTATTTGCTTAACCAAAGAAACTACAGTTAAAAGTCATAGACTGTGCTTTAGAAATAGAGTAAGTATGGTTTCAGCTACAACATTTTAGCATAGACAAATTATTTGTCTATAATATGGAACTTTTAAAAAGGAAGTTCTCAATGTCCATGCTGAGGTAAGTAACATGACTTAGTTTCAGCATGTGGTCCTGAATCCAGATTGTATTTCAAACTGTAAATTTTTGCTAATGGACTTTACAAAATTCATGGGATGCAGAAAAAACCCAGTAACATTGTGCAGGAAGGAGGCTGAACTCCTTCTTCTGGCAAAAGGCCTTATGAACTTAATGAAAATATCTGAGGGAAAAATGCAGTGATGGACCTTTTTAGCTGTAATATTATTGATAGAGAAAAAATAAATCACAAAGCTAGTGTTCATAGCATGTCCATGTTCTATTGATAGAACTAATCTCATCTGGGCAGGAGAGTGGGACAGGAATAGGTAATGCAATGGCCTACCTTTATTTCTGTAAACCAGCCACACTTTATTCAGAGCTGATTTTCCTTGGCTGAAACATGGCTTTGCCTGGTAACTACAATTACAAGAGTATATTTCTTTTCTCAGTTTCAAACATTTTATCCAGCTCAGCACAAGCTTCAAGACCCCAGAGGGACCTAAAACTTCTAAGAGCTTTTGCAAAAATAGATGCCTCAAACCAAACAGCACCTCAACAGGTAACTTACTGAAAGTTGGTTTCTTTCAAAGAGAAGTTCATCTTTTAAGGTGAGCCAACATTTTGGAAACATCTTGTGAGTCCATCGTCAAACTCAAATTAATAAATTCTCTAACATCTCTGTAAAACTAGGATAAATTCACTCATGTTTTTTATCTGAGAGACTTGCAAATATTTTTCTTGATATTTATTCAATCTTTTTTCACTTTTGCAAAAAATAAGGGGTTGGTGTTTTTTCTCATAACTAATATACCTAAAATGAACACAATTGTTTTCATTGCATAAGTTTCAGAAGCACTTTAGTATTAGTGTGCTCTCTTGCTTTTCCTCAGCATCATAGAAAATGTCAGAATTTATCTGGGGAGATATTAGTCAACTAATGCTTCAAGTGCAGAACAGGGAAAAAGTTATCTTTTGTTGATGAGTTTTGTTCCTCTCGAGGAAGAAATTAAGTTGAAACATTTAGGAAGGATATTTGCCCTACCTTTTTCATGGTGATATAAGGGTACAGTAATATGACTGAAAAAAAAAGAGAACTATTCTGCCCTAAATACAGGCAATGGAGAATCTGAATGAGAAGGCAGCATTGAAGAACAATTCTTTTCTGCACAAGAGGTTAACCAGACAAAGGATACTTTAAACAGATCCATGCAAGAAAAACCCTCAGCTGATCCTCTTGTGAAGAAGCCATCACCTTCAGTGTAAATACAGGCAATCAGATGAAGCACAGGGAGGGAAAGCCTTTTTTTCCTCTGGCAAAGCAACTGTGTCATACAAGAGCAATGGTTTGATTCCTCTAATGTAAAAGAGGAGTGAGTCTTCCTCAGGTAATAATGAAATGCTTTACTTAACCCACTCTAATTACTTTGGCAAAAGCACATAGCGTTTTCCAAATGTGGACTTCTTCATACTAGATCAAAGAAGTACCAGGCATCTAAGATAACATGTTTGCAAAGATTGGGCTAACATCATCCATTTGGTTAAAAAAAAATTTTGCAGTTAATGTCTTCCTACATATTAGATTTAATATGTATTAGATAACAGGATTTCATTTTTGTTATGGTTTTGTGGCAAACTGCATTGAAGAAAATTATTTATTTTGAATAAAAGAAACAAATTATAAGGTGACATTTCTCTTCTTCAAAGTAGAATAACCTACCCTGCAATCACCTTTATAGGTATTTTAAAAGTGTCCTGGATAATTCCAAGGAAAACTATGTTTTGCATGAGAGCAGTAATGTACAAGCAAATCCAGAAAAGTAAAGCAAGGGAGCCCCCTTGTGTCCTGATTCTCCGCTAAGAAAAGCACCATTCAGAGGTTCTAATACTGATTATAAAATCCCTTGGAAATAATTACATTTTCTACAAGCAAATATGATAGATAGTAAACAATCCTAAATGCTTCATAAAATCAATATATAGATTTTTGGCATAAATCAGCATATCTTGGGTTTACTCATGGAGTATATAGAAATATGTACTTTTCTTCAGTCTTTAAAAATGAGAGTGCAATCTTTCAGATAATTCATGGTCTAAAAATTCTCATTGATTTTTTTTTAACTAAAAATGAAACATATCATTTCACATTCAGGTTATTTTGATGACAAAACCAGTCTTTTTTTGGGTGGATTTTTAAACCAAAAGTTGTTCTTGAGTCTGAAAGCAAAAAGCATCATGCGTTAAATGTTCAAATATAACCTTCTGGCTTCTCTAGACAAAACTGTGCATGAAATTTTGCTCAGATACTATAATAAACCTGGTTAGAGACAAAATGTCTCTTTGTGAAATACTTATTAACTGAAAACATAGTTTAAAAAAAAACATTTTTCTGACAGTTGGCCTGGTCTGGTAAAGCAGTCTACTAAAATTGCTGTCTTTTTT
Source organism: Acanthisitta chloris (assembly GCF_000695815.1). Classification (NCBI taxonomy): domain Eukaryota; kingdom Metazoa; phylum Chordata; class Aves; order Passeriformes; family Acanthisittidae; genus Acanthisitta; species Acanthisitta chloris. The sequence goes on from NW_008682685.1 coordinate 20,376, forward strand.
TTTTTTTTTCGTGTAACTGAAGAGAGTTTGCTGTAGAGAAGCAGATAATCCATAAGCATTCAGACAACCTCAGGCAGAAATCAAGACCTCTGGAAGAGAATGAAGGGAAAGCGAGAGCAAAAAGATTAGAAAAAGCCTTTCAGGCCCTCAAGATGAATTCATAAGCAATAAGGAAAGGGAATTCATGACTTTACAAGATGAGGAAGTAGCTTATACATAAAGGAACAACTATCATCCTATCTCACTTAGGAGAAAAATTATAAAAGCCTGGTGGCAGTGAGAGATCAATGCCTGAGCAGTGCTAGTTAAAACTGCTCTAGATTCCTGTGTCATGTGATTTTCTCATGGAGGAACAGGGGGCACAAGAGGAATAAGCTATTCTGCTAGTAAGTAAAATGGTCAGTCTCAGCATGTCTTTTCTTTGTGGTTTTATTTGTAGTTAAATCTATTCAGACACAGGTACAGCAAGGCACAGGTGAGTGATACTTTTTGCAAAGCACAGATCTCTTCTGACCAAGGTGCCACTTACTGCATCAACAATCCCCCCTACACAACTTGAAAAATATGGGATATTTTCAAAAGTAAAACACTTTAATAATTCATGTGGCTTGTAAAACAAGCAAACCAACAAATGAACACACCATAACTTGGATTCTAAGGCAATTGTCTAAATTTTTGACTCTTTTTCTTTGCTTTATAAAAGCCTCCTGGTGAGAAACTTGGCTCTGTTGCCACATAGGCCTGCAAAAGAAACACATATAACTTATACATGTAGATCACCTATTGTATTATATCATCAACGAAGTACTTACATTGTACCTGTAATCATGTTATAGCTCAACTGCAAGGGGAACAGTCTGGCTTGAAAGTGTAAGGCTAGATGGAAATGGAAAGGCTTGCTGTAGGATTAGTACATAAACTTAAGTTACTATGCTATGAGAATAGGGCCTTTCTTCAAGGCCACTTCTAAGAGATTTTTCTTCATTAATGCCATAGAGCTACTCCCGGGTGATGCTGCAGTCCCTGTAAGCACCACAGCTGAGCCCAGCCATGGACTCAGTAACACCAGCCCTGTGACAGATCTTCTGCTCTTGCAATTCTCAGAACCTCATTACAGGCAGCAAGAACACACCTCACATATAAGCCAGGAATTTATCACTAGTCCAATGAATATTTTAACAGTCTAACAGTCCACATTATCTAATTATTACCAAAAGGCTCATTAATCATCCTCTCATATCTCTTAAAGAAAAAAGCCTTCTTAGATTCTACCTTTCTTTTTCCCCTAGTGTTACACTTCTTCGTCCAGTGTTTCTCTGTAGCATTTTCTGTTGATCATTTCAGCCTTCCTCTGGAAGGCTGGGGCCCACTGGGATGAGAGGGGCACACAGATGGTATAGTCCCTTGACCAGTGTCCCATTTGGGTCTCTGGAGGAAAATTTCTTCTCCCTCCTTGCCACTTCCTTCTGGGGGCTCTTAGGAGAGTGAAGCAGGTGTCAGTTCAACACAAAGGGCAGTTGCTCCTCCCAATTTGTCAGCTGGCAAGAGATAACTAGTCTGTCCACCTTAAAGTTCAGACCTTTTTATGGATGATATGCATACCTTTGTTCCTAAGAGTCTCACCTTGCTTGTTTTACTCAGCTCGTGTTTAGGACTACAATTGCATGTACATACTGGATCAGCCCAATAACCTCCTCTATATGGGGCCCCTCATGGGCAGCTATGAAGAGCAACAGCTAGATAAACATGTGATGCAGTTCCCAGTACTCTGCCAGTCTTAGACTGCTTTTAGCTCCCAAGCACTATCCATAGATAGAGAGCTGTCTTAGACCTGTTAAATCCTACATTTGATCAGACCTTAAACACTCGTCCAGACTTCTTGAATCTTGCAAGCTTGAATCTACAATTCCACTTGGCAGTGTTCCACAGGCTGTGGACAGGTGCTATCCTTCAATATTCTTCTAGATCTTGTCTAGAAAAGACAAATTATCTTCTACCTACCCTTTTCATGCTACTCATTTTGCAGTTCTTTGCCACATCCTTCCAAAACTAGGTCAGACTTTAAAACACGTAAGTAGATAGGAACTCTCTAAGCATTTAGAAACTGTTGTGCATGTAAGTCATGCCACAGAAATCTCACTAGATGACTTGCTGAATCTTGATATGTCTAAACACTTATAAAATCTGCTCAAAACATGTAGAACAATGAAAAGCAAAAATATAGCTCATGCTACTAGCAGTAGAGATTACTTTAAGCTATTATTTTGAAATGTGTTTGCATCAGACTGAATTTACAATGTGACTGAGTGATTGCTAGGATCAGAAAGACAGTTCTTCTCAAAGCAAATACTGATAGATAATATTTCTGAGCTTGCTTTCACTGTGGATGCATGTTGGGTCTATATATCATCTGCAAATTACATTGATTTGAAACAAACAGAATCATAACCAATACGTTCCACCGTGCCTTGCCTCTCGTTATCTCCTGTCCTCCCAATTTAATGTGTTGTCTTTCAGGCTTTACGAGTCATACTTTTAATCATATGGGACAGAACTAATGTGAGCCACTCCTGAATCATAGACATGTCCAAGTATATACATAATCTAAAACTTTACATGCACAATTTTAAAAATGCATATATATTCCTACATCTTTTAGTCAATATTCATCCTAGTTTTGCTTTTCTTTGTATGTGATCATTTCAATATGTTATGGAGAGACAACTTTTTACTTTCTGCATTTTCGGATCATCTAAAAGAAGGAGGTATCACCCTAAAATTTTAAAAAATGCAAGGCAGAAACTCTGTGTGCACAAAACATAATTCCAAAAATGGCAGAAAAAATGTTGTTGCATAATGTAACATACTGAGAAAGACGAAAATTTGATCTGTAGAAGAATGTTACAGACAAACAAAACTAGTTATTGTAAGCTGCCTAGGAATTCTGATAATTGTGGTGCTGTTACAGAATATAACTGGTAGTACTGCTTTGGAGATTTAGTGTTGTTTCCTTTTTTTTTAAATTTAGTCTGGGCAGATATTTAGATCTGCACATTGTCAATGATCAGCCAAGGCACTAAATATAATAAAACTTTCTTTTCAAGAGTTTTAATGGCTCTGTATCCAGCATGTAACTCTCCCAGGGCATCACATATCTAGAATCTGTCTTTTGTGCTTATATAGCACTTTGTACAACTCCTTTTATGTCTCTAAATTAAGAATGATCGCATATGACCAATCCTTGTTTTCATGAGGAGTATAATGTCCCAAGTACTGCATTTTAGAGCTCCATGCACATTACCTGTCTAAGTCTCATTAACCCTTTTTTGCTGGTAAGATTTTTTGTTCACAACTTTTAAGACTTTAATACCATACCAAAATACTAACATAATTCCCACTAACAGACTTTAGCAATTGCCACAGAATTTCACATCATTTAGCTAATTGCACACTCTGGTAGACCATCTAAACCCCATCAATTCTGTATAACACGTAGCTAAAGCAAATTTTTAAAATCTCTTACAAGGAAAGAATATGTAGATAATATCACTGTTTCTTATTCCTAATTAATTTTATAATCTTATCTGCACTGCATTTTGAAAACA
>NW_008682686.1:0-444 GCF_000695815.1 Acanthisitta chloris
AGACAGTACCACTGGTGCCCTCATTGCCTCAGAGAACTTATCAAAACAGTCTGAGGAGCTCCGACAATTCAGGGAGGATTTGCCTTACTCCGCACCTGTAACAGCTCATGATTCAGCAGTTGATAGCAGGTGTCCTCGGGCTGAAGAGACAGGATATAGAAGGTACACACCACGGGGTGCCCTATGGTTTTGCCTGAAGGAACAAGGAGAGGATATAAGGAAGGGGGATGGACAACCTTCCTCTGTTCTAGAGGCGAAGGGGAGGGAATTGTGGAGAAAGACCTCCACAAATGGGTGTTCCTACAGGAAAGTTGCTGCTCCTGTCTCCAGTAGGCAGGATATAAGGTTTGATCATACTACTGACTCTAGGGAGCGAAGTTCTAGTCCACTCCTACAGGAAGTTAATGGGTGTCATGGTGTAACCCCAGCCAGCAACCAAGAACC
>NW_008682687.1:0-201 GCF_000695815.1 Acanthisitta chloris
AACCCCTCAGCCCAGTAAACAAGCAAAATCTGCGAGCCCCTGGAACCGCGTTAAAGCAGCATCCCAGCACCCAGCTCATTGGGTCCAAATGAACAGCACCACATCACCCAGCACTCAGCAGCCTGGCAACCCAGGTCCATAGGACCAGCACTCCAACACCAGCTTACTGGGTCCATGGCACCCTGCTGGGTCAGCACCCCA
>NW_008682687.1:312-518 GCF_000695815.1 Acanthisitta chloris
CGGCACTGCGGGCCAGCCCCGTGCCTCCTCACCGGCCCCCTGGATCCCCATCGCTCCCCAGCAGTGACACACTGACAGCCTGAGCCAGCCCCACTGCCCTCCAAGAGCCCAGAGAGCTGTGTGGCACCAGCACCCCAGGGATGCTTGTGCCACTGCTCGTGCCACCCACCCCGCGAGCACCCACCGTCCGTGCCAGCCATGCGTGG
>NW_008682688.1:0-243 GCF_000695815.1 Acanthisitta chloris
GGAGTACAATGGGAGGGATGGGAATACCACGGGAGGGATGGGAGCACCATGGGAGGGATGGGAGCACCACGGGAGGGATGGGGATACCATGGGAGCGATAGGGATACCACGGGAGCGATGGGAGCACCACGGGAGGGATGGGAGTACAATGGGAAGGATGGGAGCACCACGTGCGTGTACCCCAACATCCCCCAGCCCTCTGTCCTGTGCCACCTCATGCAAATTAGCTCATTTAAATAATTC
>NW_008682689.1:0-277 GCF_000695815.1 Acanthisitta chloris
CCCCGTGCCCTCACAGCCTGCGCAGAGGGTTCCAGGTGTACAAGCAGGTGTGCTCAGCCTGTCACAGCATGGAGTACATTGCCTTCCGTAACCTCATCGGTGTCACCCACAGCGAGGCTGAGGCCAAGGCGCTGGCTGAGGAGGTCAGAGCCCCCCAGGTGTCCCCCAGGTGTCCCTGCTGCCCCTCAGGTGTACCCCCGTGTCGCCAGCTCTGTCTCTGTCCCCCCCTAGATGCAGGTTTGGGGGCTCAGGTGCAGGTTTGGGGGCTCAGGGGTGT
>NW_008682690.1:0-4844 GCF_000695815.1 Acanthisitta chloris
CTCTCCTGCCCTCCCGCCCCGGGGCGAAGTTTCAGCCTTAGTGCCCCGCGTGTCACCCCGTCGGGCAGTGTATGTACCTGCCCAGGTGCTGTTGGCTCAGGACAGGGCGCCGGGCACAGCGCGCACCCCAAGCTGTGCCCTTTGTTTCCAAAATAAAGCCGCGTGGCCGGTCCGGGTGCCCCTTCAGTGCTGTGAGAAGTGTGTGTCCCCACGGAGGACACGCCGCGGTGGCTCGGGTCACCCTGACCACTGGGCTCGGTGCCACCAGCCCCGGTGGCTTCCCCAGGGCACACTCTCCAACAAGTGTCCCTGGGCTCTGGGGAAATGGAAAGATCATCCCTCTCGAGTAACCCGAAGAATAAAAAACAGTGCTGCGGGGTGGAAGCCGCTCTGAAACGTTGGAAAATCAACGTTTGGAAAGGGTTGGCAAACCCTTCAACACATGTCAGCCTCCAGGGTGACGAGGCTGGTGTGTCACATTCTGGTTCAGCCTCTCCTCAGGAGGTATTTCCTGGCTTGGGAGGCAAAGCTAAGCACCACCACAGTTTCCAAATCCAACTCAAGTCAGCAGCCCCCCTGTCTTGTTTTCTCTGACCGAGTTAAAACCAGCAGGGAGATTTGGGGACAAAGTTTTTAAACTCTTTTAAAATAAGATGATTAAAAAATGTGTACCCGATGATCTTTCTATGCTCCTGCTTAAAAGAGTTTCGAAATCCTCAAATAACTCCCACTTCCTCTCGTTCACTTTTACAAATTCTCGCAGCATTTAATTGATGGTTTGGGAAGCCCCAAATGCCTTTCACGTGCCTGTGAGATAAACCTGAAAAGGAAAATGCAGCCACTTCTTTCTTCCAAGAAAGACTTTGCATGCACCTCAGGGAGGAACAGAAAGCCCCTTTCCTGGATTTTCATGCATGCGTTGACTTCAATTCAGAGAGGTGTTAATCTTCCTTTCGAAACAATAATCTGACCATGCATTTTTAGAGCTGGAAAATATTTGGGGTCCCTGCTGCCTCTGCCTCACAGCATGGTCAGGCCTCACTCCAGCCTGCAGAGGCTTAAGCTGAATTTAAATGGGATCGGTCATCCAAGGACTTTCAGATAAAAGTCTCTGTTGTTTCTGGAACAAAATGCACTGTGGGAGTGATAAAGGAGAGGTGAATTATCCCCATTCTGCTTTGCATTTATAACACACAGTTAGGTTCCAGTCTGCTTTGTCCCTTCTTACCACACCCTTGCTAATGCCATCCTATGGGAAACCCTCCACTTTGTTGTTTTCCCTGCGGCACTGTTGAGCTGAGGATGTCCAAGGGAAGGTGACATGAACCCTGCCAGGTTTCCAGGCTAGGTAAAATCTCCAGAAGTGTTTGGCACCATAAGCCACCAAGTGAGGGGTAGATTTCAAAGCTTTCCAGATGTCTGAAAACAAATGATAAAGCACACCTAACTTTAGCAGATTAATGCTAATAGGATTTACAGAAGAAGTATGTTTTAGGGATGGATTTGGATGAATGCATTGTCTTCAGGCAAAGGACTAATTTAAGGACTCTGAAGCATACAGTTGTTAAATATTCTTTATTATTTTAAGAAGGGATCCATGAAAGTTGTGAGTTTTTTCCCAAACTGTGGCTTATGACAAAGAGAAAACACTGTAGAAAGGCTTTGCAAGGGTTTGGTGGTTTAACTGCCTATCTGTTGAACAGATCCTTAGGTTTCCCAGCAAAAAACATCTGATATGTTGCCCTGAGTAGTATTTCAAAACATTGAGCCTACTGAAATATTAATGCACGCCTTTCGAAATGTCATAATTAGCTGTTATCTCTGGAATAACTGTTATTAAGGAGAGTTGGCTGCTTGTGATTTGAGTGAGAATTGCCTTCTAAATATGAGAAGATGATAAATTTGGGGGGAATCTGCACAGAAGTGAAAGCAGTACATGATGTGGCGGGCACACTGTTTTGTATAAAGAAAGTAAATATGCAAAGCATTCACTTTTGCATATGCATAAGAGTGGTGCAGTCCTTAGAAAATACATACACAGGAGAGAAGAGCGTGAATATTTTTTCCCAGCCTAAGGCTCTAGCTGTGTAGTAAAAATGAAAGGAAAAATGGTTTAGCAGTAGAAATATGCTTCTGTGTCTTAGGCAGGGGAAGAGCTTGCCTCATACTGCTGCTTTGGAGAGGGTTCCATGCAAACAACAAACCCAGAGGTTGTGGGACAGACTTATTTCACAGCTACATAATGACAGTCAATTCATATTGACATTTGCACATGAGGATGAAAAAACATACTGTGTCTTTTGGCTTATATTTCTTTATTTTTCTGTACCTTTCTTGTTTTTTTTTCTTTTGTATGACTACCCATTTTCTGTCCCCTATGCAATGCTGCTTGTGCTTTACTACCCACCTAGTAGAGCAGTGGCTTCCTTGGGATGGGCTGTAATCTCCACCACAGATCCCAGTCACAGATTCAAACCACACTGATGTATTCACACTCAGTGTGGCAAGGAGATGACTGCCACCTCCCAGGTACGGCTCCTTCCACCTTCTGCACAAACACCTGAGTTTTTTTCCAGATGCATCAGGTTTTCTCACCAGCTGCTCTATCTAGAGTGTGAGCTAATACCTAGTCCTATAGGCCAGTGGGAGACATTTGGGTGGGGATGTGAGAAAGAGGGGATGGTAAATTGTTTGAAAATCTGGAAAACAGTATTGCCCACTTCAGAGGTGGACAGCAAAGGTGTTTGGTCACTCTGTGTTAGTCCACTGGGGAGAAAATATACCTAAATCTAAATTAAACTGTTTTTTAAATTGCTACTCCTGCTTTTCTGAAACTTTCTTTCAAAGGTATTGCTGTATTGAGGACTAGAGGGAATAGGCAAAAGCTGAGACAGGGAAGAGTCAGAGTAGATGTTAGGAAAAATGTTTTCGCTGTGAGGGTGTTCAGGCCCTGGAATATTGCCCAGGGAGTTGGTGGAGTCACCATCCCTGGAGGTGTTGAAGAGGCATCTGGATGTGGCACTGGAGGATCTGGTTTACGGGTTAGGGGTTCCAGCAGTGACAGGTCCAAGGTTGGACTCACTGATCTTAGAGGTCTCCTCTACCCTTGATGATTCTATGATTCTAATAAACTCCATTTATACACTTGTGGTTGTTAATACTGTGCCACTAACAAATGCAAAGGTAAAGAAATCCTGGGTACTCTGGGGGTATAAAAAGGGTGATTTTTAATTCTCTCAAATCTGAAAAAAATGTTCATTTTAATAACACTTTCAGAAAACTTCCCAGCTTAGAATTCAGTTCATTTTAAAATGCTGAAAACAGTGTCAGTGTCTTTTCTCTCAAATAAAATACCTCCTTCTTAAAGGGTTTATATCACTACACATCTAGTTTCTGCTTAAAACATATGCTCAATTCCCATGTAGATGAAGGGGAATTACATGGCCACTACCAGGGGAGAATAGATCCCAAATACTCAATTAGTTACTGCTGAGTCACTTAAGTATATTTGCACTCTGATTCTAATTCAGCCTGACGGTAAGGCAGCTGCTTTTCTCACTTACTGCATGGCTGCTGCATCTTCAATGACATTTCTGAAAAACGTTGTGGGGAAGAACGTGTCCTTAGAGCTCAAAATACATCCAAATTCTCCTATTCAATGGACCAAAGCTCCCCAAAGGTGCTGTAAAACTGCAAGCTAAATCTATCAGCAGATCGCATTTTATTATGACGAATTCTATCATTATCTTTTGCAGACAGTTGCTGAGATTCAAAGTATTTATGTAAGGAAAACAAACCGGTGTTTTGGGCTTTGGAAATGTCAGGGCCCTTGATTCTCCTGTTTATTTAAAAGTGGAAGTGTGCTGAGGGATGTCTTTTGAACTCTATTCAAAGGTTAAAACTGGTCTTTCATACAGTTTTGAAATTCAAAATATCGCTGTTAAATGTTTTGGTTCTGCTGTGTAATCTCCACTTTGCACTTAAATACCAAATTCTGTCCAGAGCTGGCTGCTCTGCACACTGCAGAGACACAGGCATTGCATCTTCCAGCCATGAGGTGCAGTCCTTTCAAGGGAGGAGCACAAGCTCCTGACACACAGCAGGGCCGTGCAAGAGTTCAGAGCCAGCAGCACAAGATGTAGCATCCCAGTGCTGTCAGCAAAATGTAATTGCCCATACTGGACTTTGCTCTGGTCTGAAAGCTGATATTCTCTTCTCATGGAGAAAAAAACGTGCTGGGAGAGGCAACAGAAGAGAAACACAGACGGTTATCTCCTACTTGGAGATTCAGTAGGCTGCATGACCAATTTATGGGTTGCATAAGAGCAATGCTTTCTTGGCTTGGAAGGAGATTTTTTTAAATGTATGTAGTTGTTTACTGATGGAGGGAAGCTCATCCCATGGGCCATCAAATTAGTCAAGCTCCATGGCAGCTTCCCTGGGGACCCACCAGTCACAACCTTGCAGCATTTGTGTGCATGGGCAGAACTTCTTCTCTGGCCCATCCCAGCTTGACACGGCAGCCACAGTCTGGATAGGTGGGCAAAGGGTCTGGCTGCAGATCCGTAGTTATGTTGGTGGATCCTGTTAACCCAAGAGCCTGGGCAGATGGAGCAGAGGGATGATGGCACTGGCGTGGCCCAAGAGGTTGGAAAAGCAGCTGCAGGTTATGAGTGAAGGCAACACAGCAATCCTGTAACATGATGCTGACTCGGGGTTTAAGTTCCTACTTGGCACTCTACTGTGTGTCTACAGCCTTAATTACCAACTTCTTACTCAAGAGTTGACTTCACTCTTTAGAGGTCTAGCTGGTGTCAGAGTTTCATAAGCTAATGGTACTGCAG
>NW_008682691.1:0-2137 GCF_000695815.1 Acanthisitta chloris
GTTAATGGATGGACTCATGGACGGGAAAGAAAGTGCCTCCGTTTTGGCTACAAGTTGCACAACATGGGATTTTTGGTCATGTCTTAGGGGCAAAGAGTTGAGATCCCGGGAGTGCCTGGCGGGGAAGGGGCAGAGGGTGGGTAGACAACACAAGTCTCGCAGGGAGAGCTGGAGGTGAAGGTGCAGGGCAGGTCCTGCATGGGTGGGAGATGCTGCAGGGGATCAGGCTGCCAAGTCCTGGCTGTTCTCCTGAATTTCCAGCCGTGTCCTTGGGAGAAACCGGGCCAAAGCCAAGCGTAGGAGTCTCTGCCTTAGTGCAGAGAGTGAGACAGGAGCTGAGTGGCTTGGGTGGGTGTCCAGGGGCAGGTGAGAGCTGACAAGGAGCAGGGGCTGACAAGCTGTTAGCTCAGCACTGGACCTGGTGGGTGTTGTGCAACTGCATGGGCAGAGCCCACAGCCCACTCACTCCTCCCTGACCATGGACACTGTGGCACTCGAGCCACTGATGCACTCTCAGCTGGGCGACCAGTGCTTGCCCCATCCAGGCCAGGGGTGAGTGGGTCCAGGGGTGCTGAGCACTGGGGCCAGGACTGAATCCTCTACTGCTGGTACCCATGTCCCAGGACAATCATAGAACTTCTGAGTGAAGCCTCCAGCCTGACTTCTGTTCTTGGCTGGTGTTCCATGTTGGAAGAGTCATCAGCCCAAGGACCACCTTGGCAGTGCTGTTGCCCTCCCCATGGCCCAGTAAATACCAGTGTCAAGGATTTGCTCTCCTTATCACTGTCCCTTTCCTCTAGTTTCTTCATCCCCCTGCTCTGCTCCACGGCCATGTGTACATTTTAGCAAACAAGGCACTGGTGACCATTTTACAGGCCCCCAGCTCAGAAATCCTGCCACTGGTAACCTCTGCCACAGGTTGTGGTCCTCATCACCTCCCCATAGATGTCCCACCTCCCTACACAGCTGCTCAGGGTTTTGCAATCTTCTGCTTGGGTCAGAGGTTTTCAGTTCACTGAGTGTTTTCCCTATCACCTACAGACTTTCACTTTCAGGCTATAAAAAGGAATTTAAACCAGCACTAAAACCATCTGGCCTTTATCTTCCCTCCTGAGCGAAGTGGCTCTGTTCAAGGTCGCTGGTGGGAAGTCTTGGGTCTCTGCACCACTTATCTCCCTGCCTTGCTGAGAGATGCCTTTTCACACAGCAAGATTAGAAGGGGAATGACTATGGGGAGAAGAAAGATCTTTATTAGAGCAGTTGGAGTAATTGGAAACAGGCAGTGGCGCTCCCAGCTCTGCCTTCCTTTCCTGGGACTCCAAAACCCTGTCTGTTTCTTGCAGTCCCATCAGCAGAGGTGCTTCCTATGGTTATTCCTCCTCTGCAGTCCCTTCCCAGAGAGTCCTGTGGAAGCTGCTTTGGAGAATCAACCCAATTCCTCCAAAACCACGGACAAAATTCCCCTGTGGGTTTTTGCTTCCTGTTGCGTTCCCCCTGGGAGAGTCTCGTGCTGCTGCATAAGCTCCAGCACTTCCCCTTCCAAACAGCTCCATATTTTCCCTGTTGTCCCCCCCAGCCTCTCCCCTTCAAGGAGCCCAGAGCCTGTACCTCAGTTTCCCCTGCCAAATCTTGATGGGAAAATGAATTCCCTTTCTAAGCTTACCCAACAGCAGGGAAAAGGGAGAATAAAGAAGTCTGAAAGGAGGCAATGAGGCACCAGGAGACTTTCTGGATGTGAGGTGCCCTTGTCCTCTGCTTCCTACTGCTCCCATGACCAGTGACTTGGTGTGGTTACACAGAGACCGATGCTGGCTGGCTCAGCGAGGCGAGCGGGAGCTCTGAGTCACTCCCGGCGCTGGGAATTTTGGGGTGCTGGGGGATACCGAGGGGCTGCCGGATGCCTGGTGCTGTGGCACACAGAGGAGGGGTGCAAGTGATCCACAGCAAATGGTCCCTAGGGACCCCAAGCTGTGCCTCGCTGTTCAAGGCAAAACCGGCGCAGAAACCCGTCGCGTTTCGGGGTGCAGCATCCCTATTCCTCTCCGTGTCGCGCGGGGATCCCCGTCCCACGCAGCCCTCGGCCTGGCACCGGGCACTGGGGCTCGCTGCCGTTGCCCTCCCCATGGCCCAGTAAATA
>NW_008682692.1:0-1661 GCF_000695815.1 Acanthisitta chloris
TCCTCCTTGGCTTTTTTTTTTTTTCCTATTTTTTTTCCCTCCTTGCAAATCCAAACGGCTCCGAGGGAGGGGTGGGAGAAGCGGGGGCTGCGAGCAAACCCCTTCGTGACCAGAGCTATCCCAGCGCTGGTTTGGCGCCGTCCCCAGTGCAGCGTGTGAGCGGCTCCGGCGCGTTCCCTTGGCGCCGTCCCCAGTGCAGCGTGAACGGCTCCGGCGTGTTCCCAGCGCTCACTGCTCCGGCTTGGGCTTTTCCAGGGAATTGTTCAGCTTCTTCAGCGTCTTTTTAATGCGCAGGGCGGTGAGGCGAGCCGAGGGGCTCTGGTACCAGCACTCCTTCATGATTTTTGCCAGCGCCGACAGAACCTGGGGAGGCAGAGAAAGAGGGATAAATGGAAGGGTTTAATGGGAAGCAAAGGGGTGGGAGGGGAGCAGCCCTCCAGGACTCACCGGGTCGGAGAAGAGGCGGTTGGGGATCACAGGGGTCTGCTGGTCCACACACACCACCTTCTTCATGTCCTCGAAGCTGGGGTCGCTGGGGACGGCGTCGAAGAAGGGTGGACGGTACTCCTCCACGATGCCTGTGGGAGAGAGTGGGGTGAGCACAGGGTTCACCCCTCATCCTGCACATCATGGGGGTCGTGGGGGGCATGACCCGGCTGCCCCCTGCCTTGGGGGGCACACGGGGAGATGACAATGGGCTGTGCTGCAGCGCAGTGGTAGTGATGCTGCCCATGGGGCGCATGGCTCTGGCACTGGCTGCATTGTGGGACCTCACTGGGATGCACAGGGTGGCAGGAGCTGGCTGTGGCAGCAGCTCTTGCACTGCTGGTGACTCTGGCACCAGCTCCAGCCCTGGCACTAGTCCAGTGCCAGCCCCACCATGAACACCAGCTCTGACAACCAGCATCATCCTGCAGCACCGTGGCCGCCTCCACCCGTCACCCCACGGCCAGCTGGCCCAGCTAATCTCCTCTTAGTGCCTCCATATGTCTGTGGCCCAGCAGAATTTAACCTCTGTGGGATGCCCTGAGGCCCCACCAGCTCCCAGCACCCCAATTGGTGGCTCCCAAACCTCAGGGTCCCCTGGAGCCCTCATTCCTGGTGCCCATCCTGGAGGAAGAAGGATGCTGGAAGGGTTAAACCCAGCTGGCTGAGTGCATCCCTGCACATGGCTGGGGTAATTCGGAGTAAATGTTTAATCTGAGGGAGCCTTGGGGCCATAAATGAGATTATCCTGACCAGACTGTGCCTGGGGGGACCTCCTGCCTCGCCCGCCAGCGCCCACCACTTAATTAATGCTCCTAATGGACTTTGGATGAGCAGCACTGACTGGGCAGCCCTGAGGAGGTTCCTCCCCAGTGCAGGGGGACCCCAAGCCTGTCCCCAGTCCTGAGCTCCAGAGCCAAGCCCCAGCGGCCAGAGGTCCTGGCCGTGGCCAGATTCCAGGCAGCGCTCGAAGCCGCTTGTTTTCTAATCAGCGCTGAACAAACAAAGCACTGATTGAGTCTAATGGGCCCTTTAATCAGGGAGCCGGGTGCTGACACTAGATTACAGTGTTTATAATTTACAGCTAATCTTCTGGGCGAAGGAAAGGGGGAAAAAAAAGCAGCAAGAAAAGGAGGGAAGGAGGGAGCAGGCACAGAGCCTCGCGGCGAAAGGGG
>NW_008682692.1:1690-2473 GCF_000695815.1 Acanthisitta chloris
ACCGCCGTCCGCCGGGTGATCTCCCAGAGCACCAGTCCGTAGGCCCAGATGTCTGTCTTCTTGTAGGACTCGAAGCAGTCGGTGCGGATCTGCTCGCTCAGCACCTCTGGGGCCATGTAGCGCTTGGTGCCCACCCGGGGGTTGTTGCCAATGTCCAGGTAGTCGCTACCCTGGGAGTGCATGACAGCCAGTCCTGAGGGGACAGAATCAGAGTCGTTTGGGGAAGATCTTCAAGATCATCAAGTCCAGCTGTAGAATGCTGGGATGCCAGTCCTGGTCAATGCTGTGCTGGTGCTCTGTCCCAGGATGCTGCTTCCATGGGGCACCACATCTTTGGGATACCAAAACCCCAGGGCACAACATCCCTTAGGTACCACATCCCTAGGGCACCACATCCCTGGGGCACAACATCCCTGGGGCACCACATCCTTTTGGTACCACATCTCCAGGGCACCACATCCCTGGGGTACCACATCCCTGGGGCACAACATCCGTGGGGTACCACATCCTTTTGGTACCACATCTCCAGGGCACCACATCCCTGGGGTACCACATCCCTGGGGCACAACATCCGTGGGGTACCACATCCTTTTGGTACCACATCTCCAGGGCACCACATCCCTGGGGTACCACATCCCTGGGGCACAACATCCCTGGGGCTGGGGCACCACATCCTTTTGGTACCACATTTCCAGGGCACCACATCCCTGGGGCACAACATCTGTGGGGAACCAAACCACATCCGCAGAACATCCATGGGGTACCACATCCCTGGGGCACCAT
>NW_008682693.1:0-385 GCF_000695815.1 Acanthisitta chloris
AATAATAGAGAGATTGGAGACTGCTGTTTCACAGCTGCTTTAAGCTAAGGAAACTGTGTGCTGGTACCCAAAGGGGCAGTTCAGTTCCATTTTCCTTCCTGGCTGTGCATCCCTGCCATCTCCTTTTTGCCAGGATGGCTGCTTGTGCTGCTGATGTCTGAGTGCTCACGATGTCTCTGTGGATGTGTATGTCCTGTCACACACATGTGTACACCTGGTACTTGTATCAAGGGTGTTTGTGGCTGGGATTTGGTATCAGGAGGCTACAGGAATGTCTTCTGTGAGAAGCTGCAGGAAGCTTCCCTCTTCTCTGATGGAGCCAATGCCAGCAGCTCCAGGATGAACCTGCCACTGGCCAAAGCCAAGCCCATCAGCCACAGGGGTA
>NW_008682694.1:0-1236 GCF_000695815.1 Acanthisitta chloris
CGATCCCAGCACCGACCGCACCGACCGTACCGCCCACAGCACCGGCCGCACCGCCCACCGGACCGCCCACCGTAACGACCATCGGACCGACCACCGCCCACAGTACCGCCCCACCGCGCCGCCCCGGCCGCACCGTGTCTGCGTCTGTGTGTGTGTCTGTCTGTCCGTCTGTGTGTCTGTGTCTGTCTGTGTGTCTGTCTGTCTGTCTGTCTGTGTCTGTGTGTCTGTCTGTCTGTCTGTCTGTGTCTGTGTGTCTGTCTGTCTGTCTGTCTGTGTCTGTGTGTCTGTCTGTCTGTCTGTCTGTGTCTGTGTGTCTGTCTGTCTGTCTGTCTGTGTCTGTGTGTCTGTCTGTCTGTCTGTCTGTGTCTGTGTGTCTGTCTGTCTGTCTGTCTGTGTCTGTGTGTCTGTCTGTCTGTCTGTCTGTGTCTGTGTGTCTGTCTGTCTGTCTGTCTGTGTCTGTGTGTCTGTCTGTCTGTCTGTCTGTGTCTGTGTGTCTGTCTGTCTGTCTGTCTGTGTCTGTGTGTCTGTCTGTCTGTCTGTCTGTGTCTGTGTGTCTGTCTGTCTGTCTGTCTGTGTCTGTGTGTCTGTCTGTCTGTCTGTCTGTGTCTGTGTGTCTGTC
Source organism: Acanthisitta chloris (assembly GCF_000695815.1). Lineage (NCBI taxonomy): Eukaryota > Metazoa > Chordata > Aves > Passeriformes > Acanthisittidae > Acanthisitta > Acanthisitta chloris. The sequence continues at coordinate 620 of NW_008682694.1, forward strand.
TGTCTGTCTGTCTGTGTCTGTGTGTCTGTCTGTCTGTCTGTCTGTGTCTGTGTGTCTGTCTGTCTGTCTGTCTGTGTCTGTGTGTCTGTCTGTCTGTCTGTCTGTGTCTGTGTGTCTGTCTGTCTGTCTGTGTGTCTGTCTGTGTATCTGTCTGTCCGTCTGTCTGTCTGTGTGTCTATTTGTGTGTCTGTGTGTGTGTCCGTGTGTCTGTCTCTGTGTCTGTGTGTCTGTCTGTCTGTCTGTGTGTCTGTCTGTCTGGCTGTCTGTGTCGTGTCTCTGTGTCTCTGTGTCTGTCTGTCCGTCCACAGCCTTGAGACGCAGAGGGTCAGGGCAGGAGAAGTGGTGAGAGCTGAGAGTCTCCCACCCTGTCCCGGGACACAGCTCAGCCGGCACGGGATGGGATCGGAATCGGGGCGAGATCGGGGGATCGGGGCAGGAATGGAGGCAGGAATGGAGGATCAGGGCGGAGGAACGGGGGGTCGGGGCAGGAACAGGGGATTAGGGCAGGAATGGGAGATCGGGGAGCAGAGATAGGAATCAGGGCGGAGGAATAGGGGATCAGGGTACAGGAAGGGAACGATCAGGAGTCAGGATCCTGTGAGGATGGTGAGACACTG
>NW_008682695.1:0-35138 GCF_000695815.1 Acanthisitta chloris
TATATATTTGATTTGAGTGTTATTAAGCATTTAACTCTGATCTGTTTTACTGGTTGCTCACTAATCGTCTTAGCAGTTTTCCTGCTTTGATTTGTTTTGTTTTGTTGAGGGTTTGTTTGTTTGTTTTAATTATCCTTTCCTTTAAAATAACTATTTTGCAGTAGATTTAGACTTAGTGTCAATGCAAGTGTAAATTACTGCTCAAAAACAGTACTTTCCACAATAATACATCTGGGTTGAAAAGTCAGGAAGGAAAACAGAAGTAGAAGGGCTTTCCATTTTCTTAAAAGGAAAATTAAATTATAAGTTTTACAATACTTTACCTCAGGTATAAGTCATAATACAATGTCAATAACCCTTCTGAAGTAGTCAAGTTCATGCATAGTACTTGTGTGGACTCTTCTTGGAAATGTTTTCCAACCTCTTGCAGGAACAGAGGCTCTTTCTGACCTGTCTTTGCTTAATTCTTTCCTAAGCCTTCTAGCAATCACTTACAGAGAACACCAGCACTTATTTAGATGCTCTTAGTAGATAAATATAGATTTAAGAAAAATGTTATCATTACATGCAGTATTCTATTTTCACATAGCTCTCATATTCTATCAGACTTTAGAGAAACATGCAGAAAATGTTATTTAATACTTTTAAACCTTATTACGTTCACTTAATTTTCCTGCAGTGACAAGGTGTCTTCTGAAAAACTCTGGAGTCTCGAAGAAATCCCTAGAAAAGTAGTGGTTCATAAATGTCTCTTTATTGGGTCATGTTTTGAAACACATTATTTTCAATAATTTTTAATAAGAGTCTGGCTAGAAAGTTATGGGTTGTCATCATAAAAAAGTCTAGAAGAAATTTACATCGATTTGGTATTGGAAGAACATATATATTCAGAAGTATATTTGAAGAACATATAACCTGTGCTACTGTTCTCATAGTAAACAGAGCACCAACTGGTACTATAAATGCCATAGCTGATGCCGTTTCTACCTCTAATCTCGCAGTAAATTGTTGTAGCAATGCACCCCAAAGTCCTTTGGTCACTTACATGACCAATGTCACATGGAAGAAGAATACAGTACACCCTTTTACATCTCATGCAGGGAATTCACAGAAAAGTGCTTTTAGATCACTGAGGTCAAATACAGTTTAGTATTCCCATTTCCAAATCAAGTCTTACCCTTAAAGGACACATGTCAATGGCAATAATATTATAAGAATGTCCATTTAAGCAACTGTCTAGAGGATTTTATAAATATAAAGTAAAATTATTGTCAATGAGAAAAGATTATTTTCTTTAACTGCAACCTCATAGTAAGGTAGGGTATTTTTACCTATTATGCAACAATTAGTCAACTAATATTAATGTCATGGTGTTTAATAGAATTATAAAATCATAGAAGTTTAGGGGTTGGAATGAACCTTACAGATCATCTAGTCCCAGTGCACCCTGCCATGGACAGGGACACCTCTCCACTAGACCAGGTTGCTCAAGGCCTCATCCAGCCTGGCTTTGAACACCACCAGGGTTGGGGCATCCATCATGTCCCTGGGCAACCTGTGCCAGTGTCTCACCATCTTTACAGTAAAAAACGTTTTTTAATATCTAACCTAAACTTCCCCTCCTTCAGTTTGAACCTGTTACCCCTTGTCCTGTCACTGCAGTTCCTAATAAAGAGCCTCTCTCCAGCTCCCTTGTAGGCCCTTCAGATATTGAAAAGTTGCTATGAGGTCTCTAAGCAGTCTTCTCTTCTCCAGGCTGAACAGCCCCAATCTCCTCAGCCTGTCCTCATAGGGGAGATGCTCCAGACCTCTTATCAACTTTGTGGCCTCCCCTGGACTTGCTCCAACAGTTCCATGTCCTTACTTTGAGGGCAGCAGAACTGCACTCAGTATTCCAGATGGGTTTGGAAACCTGATACAAATGATCCAAAAAGCCACTTAGAGATTATTTCCACTTCACAGGCTACTCCTTCTAAACAGTCATATGGCTGCTTCACTGTAGTGAAGTTAGCTTAATTCTTCACCTGCACAAGTTGTGTCTTTTTGCGCATGAAACTGATTGTTTTAGATGAGGAAACTCTCAACTACCTGAAGGTATGGAGCTGTGCTAACCTGCAGATAATCTATTCATGAAAAAAATCGCCTGAATCAAACAGAATGTTAAACCTTGAAGATAAGGTTTTCCTAATGGGAGAGGTTTATATGTTAAGCAAAGCAAATGAAAGCTCTATGACAGATATTTATTTCAATAAGACATTAAAGCTGGCAGGTCTTCAGTTTGATCATAGCTCTATTGCTGTAAACTCAGTTTCTTTAAGTTATATTACTTCAGCTTTTATGGCTGTAATATAAGAATTCTGCAAAGATACCTTTGCTCATCATTTTTGTTCTGAATGTCTGAAGTCCTGTGCACACATAAGCAGACTAGGAACAAGCTGCAGTCATTTTATATTCATAGCCCTGACTATTTATTTGTATAAAGAAAACATACCACAATAATAATGAAGATAATAATTAGAATAGCAAAGAGACAAAGCAAAGATTACAAAAGCATAAGGCTCAGAAACTGAAACCTGAGAACCTTGTTATTAACCTCTTTTCTAAGAAGTGACTTGATATATCCAAGTGTGAAATGCAAACAGAAATCAAAGTTAAGGAAAGTTTGTTTGTTTCTGAGGAACAGTTTAAATTCTTCCCAACATTCATACTGTGAAGATGGTGTCATTGTATCAGGAATGGGTTTAACACAACCTTTACAGTCATTTGAGAGGATAAATGAAACCAGTAGGCAGAACTGGGGCATAGGCCTCAGATGTAAATGATGCAACTATATTTCTAAAATGCAGATTCAAATGTGATAGGACCATGGCCATGAAAGAGGAAGTTCCAAAGTTTGGAAGATTTAGCTCATTATTTCTTTGAAGTACAAATTGTCCATGCCATTTTCAACAATGAGAATGAAAGTACTGTATTTCCCTTTAAAGGTTAATAATCGACACATGTCCACTTGTTGGAAGATACATCATCAGGCATTGGCAATATAGTCCATGTAATCTCTTAATGTAAGGCATTGAAGCACTCTAATTTGTACAAAATAGTAGACATCGCCAAGGACAACAGTATAGCCACTGCAAATGTGTAAAGTACACCATTATTTGTCTAGGATTTGTCTTTTGTTGGTCTTCTGAGTAACACTAAACCCTTCACAGTCAAATTTGAATAAAATTTTTAAATTTATTGCCCAAAATTTGTCATCCAAATATTAAGAATACAAAGATATTTTTAATGTTATTTAACTCTCAGCATTACTTTTTATTCATTATAAAAAGCTTCCCTGTCTCACTATTTTCACCAGAAATGCAACATGTATCATTGTTATTATCACAACTCAAAGAGAAACAGAAATTAATAATGCAATGGTAAATGGCTCTCAGAACCAATCCATCAGACTTCAAGTAATTTTATTTATGGGTGATCTTTAAATAAATCAGAGAAAATAGTATCTTATTCCCTGGGAATATCTTTCTTTTACTGAGAAAATTATCTGCCTTTATTTTTTTAAATCATTGTATTTAATGGAGGTTGGAGAGTAGAAACAGAATCCTTGAAGTCAGCAGTAACTCAAAGAAATATTCCTGAGAAAGACTTCAAGCAATTCCCTAAGCAGCCTGTCCCAGGATAGTAACCCTGAAGGCTTTTGCACATCCACTAGTTTCACCATGAGTGGAGACAGCTACACTTCCAGATGTTGATGCTGGAAAAAAGTCTGTTCCCAGACTCAGCATCTTCTTCTGAAATCAGCTAAGTATTCTGTGAATTGATAGAATATTCAGCAAAAGAAAGCAAAGATGAATATTGCTTTTTATAGAATAAAACCCACAACACTGTGTTTATACAGTTTCCTTTCAATGGCAACATTCAATTCAATAAAAGAAATGCAAAAGACCTCTCAAATTTGCAATGAATGTCAGCCTACAGGTATTAAAACATGGTTATACAAATTAAGTCGAGAAAGTCTCAAAGATATAGTTCTATATTTTGCTGATGCTTTTTACAACTTAAAAAGCTGCATTTGAAAACTGTATTATTGAATATATGGCATATTTTGCTGTAAGAATACACTTTCCCTTTTTGAAATCAGGCATCTTAAAAACTCTTTGAAGCACCACGATGGGCAAAACCGGTATGTTCATTTTCCAGTCAGGAAATTTATTGGATAGATATTACCTGTTCCCAGTCACTGGTCAATTTTATAAACCAAGTAATTGACTGTTTTTCTAAACAACCAGCAATTTTATTCCTTTTGCACATTTTTACATATAGAAGATGGCCTATGACTACTTTTTCCAAAGATTCTGCTACTGAAAACATGATATTATCAAGTCTAATATCTTCCTCACTGAAAGATGCATTACATTTACCATACTAATCAGAATGGAAAAAAATTCTGCACTGCATTATTTTTAGCCCAGCCAGTGAAATCTCAAAAATTCGAGAAATATAATTCTTACAGCATACAAAGTCAGAAGTGATAAAAGGCAACATTCATCCCCATTAATAGCTCCAATGACTTCAATGGAATTACAGGAAGAACAAATTTGGCCCAGTCTCCTCAGTACGACAGACTGTTCACATGTGCTGCAGAACTCCTTTTGGGTTTGTGCCACAGCTCTTTTCTCTCTCTCTCTCTCTCTCTCTCTCCATTTTTAATTTTCTTTTTTTTTAATGTAGACACAAACTTAAAATGAGGAAATAAGGAGGGAAGAATCTACTCATGTGATAAAGTGTTGTTTTTGCAATTAAATTAGAATTTTTTTCAGGGACAATAGAAGGAAACTGCAACTATGTTTAAATGGTTGAAAAATACCACATTCTAGCAGTTTGAGTTTTAGAATTTATGACAGCTATGAATATGTTTGCAGAAGATTAATCGACAGAAAGAAACAACAAGCATGGTCTTCTTAATACCAATGTTATATTATGTTGCTCATAATTTTCCAGAGCCACTTCTGAAAAAAAATCTCAAAGATCATTCTATAAAACAGAAAGAAAGAGGATTTTGTTTTCACCTCATGCAGTTTGCCCCATGTGTAAAGCCATTGCTCAGTCACTTTACATATTCTACAGCTGTTATTGATCTATAGATTATATTTCTTTATATAGTCTACCTCAATACTTTCATGATAACAAAAAAGCCAAACTGTTGATCAATGACCATAAAAAATTGACTATGATTCCAAGTGGTTGGTTTTTCAAACCTTCATTAGCTCTCTATGTTGACCTAATAACGAGTAATGCCAGGATCTAGTCAAGAAGAAAAAAAATTGTAAAAATTGGACACTTCAAAACCTGCACTATGCTATCTTTCAACATTATTATACCATTATAGAGTAGCAGCCATTCTTTCATAAGTCCATATTCAGTTTACTGAAATCAATTGTATTTCTATCGATTTTCATGAGCTTTAGAAAAAGCCCTTAAGTACTCAAACTTTTATCCTCTGGTTTGTAGTAGAAGTCAGTTTCATATGATAACTACTACAAGGCTAATTCAAGCAAAAAAAAAGTAGTTTTGCAAACATGTATAAACTACAGTAAAAAATCAACTCTTCCTACTCCAACTACATATTAAAAACCCTACTCAATTTAAAGCAACAGGGAAAGTGATTAACTGTAACACACACTGCAGCTTCTCTACAAAGACACAAACCATGCTCTGTGAATTTGTATGATTGCAGATGTGCAATGTGACTGTGCACCACTTGACCCTTAAGCTGATGTTTGTATCTGTGTTTCTGTCCATTGCTAATCATATACAACCACATTGGCACTGTGGGATGCTTGTTTTAAAATGTGAATATATGGTGGAATATTTTTGAGTCCCCATTTTGTTATAATCTTTAACATATTAATTGTATAGTGCTATATTACAATATTTTAATGATTTTGACTTTTGGCTAACAAAATATATTCTCAAAGTAGCTTCTGGTAAGATGCATCTCTGAAAGCTCCAACATAAAAAGGTCTAAGTGCCAGTGTAATAGAAAATAATTGTATTTCAATGCCAAGCTTGTTTTAGATCACTTCTTCCTTTTGATAGAACATTCTTGGGCACAATATCAACAAAATTATCTGATTGTGCATGAAAATCAGATTGCATTTAATCATTAGACAATGTTGCATGCATTGCTCTGTCAATTCAAAGGCTCATTGTGGTATCACAGAAGAAAACATGTAGTGGCATTTCCATTAGGATTTTGATGCTGACAGTGCATAGTTACATGCAGTTTGTGATATTGTTTTTGACTTCACTGTTGTGACTATTTGTAACTTCACTGTGCTCTTCTGTTTTAACACTGTAGGGTGGCAATATTTGTGTTATCTTCTGTTAAAAATATTTCAGCATGTCTGTGTTGCTTAAAAAATATAGAACAATTCTGTAAATTATTTAAACAATTTTAAGCTTCTTTGAAAAAAATCATGTATGTTTGCTTTGTGCTCACACTCTAGTGATATTTTCATTCAAAGCCTCTGACATTGGACTAGATGAAGAGTCTTCTTATTTTCCTTACCAGATTCATCTCACACAGTCGATTTCTAAGCCTGGTCAAAGCTTCTCCTTTTATCAGAGGAACTTCCACTCAACATTGCTTCCATTATATGGCAAAGAAGATTCACAAAATTAAACATTGTCCATTTTCAGCCATATAGGAAAATATGTGCCTTCTTAATAGTACACCATTTTTCTCTGGAAATATATCTGTGAGTGACATTTGGCTTTTGGCTGATGTACTGCTTACTTGTTTTGCGTGATTTGTTCCATGAGGTACAAATGAGGTTGCCTGCCTAGCTCAACATTTTTTTGTACCATTAAAATTTTTGACCAGGCTCTAAACCAGTCTTTCAATATTTGCAATGAAAAACATAAGTTTCCTGATGTATCCTCTGTTTTAGCCTTCCCTTGACTCATTACTAGGGCCTTTTCTGTTTCCTTTCACTGTAAAGGAAAGCAGGGTATCTTCTTCATAGTCTAGTAATACATCCTGAGGAAACTATTTCTTCACAAGCCCATTTACAAACTCATCTTTTGCCCTTTTCTTCTGCTGTCTTCTCTGTCTTGTTGCTCTCAAAAACTTCAATTCAGAGAACTGTCTTGTAAGTTGAAGGATTTTCCATTCGCTCTATAAACAGATTCCCAAAAGTTGCTTCCATGAAATAACCATACACATACATATGTACATACATAAATCCAAATCTAAGTCTTCAAATCTTATTATTTACAAATGCTATTCAGTATTTTTTACTCTTTCAGGATCTTTAATCAAGCAAAAATTGAGCTTATGAATGGAGTCTCAGCAGCATGGCAAAGGTTTGCCTTTTTCTTTTCCACAGCAAGAGTAGCAGGACTTTTTTCAGTGTCTTCACTTGGAAAAGATACCATTACCTAATGAGAGGGCACTGACAAGAATTCCACATTCCTACTGCTAACTGAAATCTGCCAAGACTGGCTTGTTTCTTCGCTGTTTTCTCTGCCAGAATTTTCCTGATTCTTTTTCCAATTCTTCATAAATCTATGGTGAGAACAAATGCAGAAAAGGCAGCATAAGGAAGACGCTTCAGTCTTGCTAAAATTTGGCTTAATTATCATGAGTTTTCCTTTTTTTCATTCGCCCTCCTGCTCCTTCTCCCCAAAAGTACAAGTTTCAGGTTTTGAATATCTCTCTATCTTTGAAAACATTTCAGATCAGTTTCAAGATCTTCGTAACAGTCATAAGAATTAAAAACTTTCCTTTTGTATCTTGAACTGAAAATTACCTTCTTCAGGCCACCCTTCAAGCTTAAATGGTGTTCTCCACACTGGAGCTCAGTTGCAGCAACTGTAGAGACTGTGGTTTTAGCAGAACTCTGATGTTTTACCACGCTAATATTGAAGATCCGCATAATAGCAATGCTGAAAATACAGGGTGTACCTATAGATTGGAACCAAGTGGAGTGTTACTGTGGAAGACCTACCCCATTTTTCAACTCAAACAGTTTCAAATAACCCTAACCCTCTGTAATGTTACCTACATAGCAAGGTACAATAATAAAATAAGACACAGACCCTTTTAAAAAGCTAACGTATTCCCAGTACTCAAGTTCTGATAATTTTTCATTTCAGAGAAAGTATTTTTAATCATTACAAATACAAGTGAGAGTCATGAGAGTAGGATATAAGTAGAGTCCCCAGAGATATCTAAATGACGGGGCATAAAGTATTGCTTGTACTGAATATTCTCAGTTCGTTGGAAGACAATGGCCACACAGTCAACTTATGCAAATAAACATCATTCAAATTAAGTCAATACTGCTACCACCAGTTATACCAGCTTCAGCTGTAACTCAACATGCATTCCCCAATTTGTTTATCATATACAGATAAAGCCTTCTAACGTGTGTTTGTAACAGAAGGTAAAAATCAATAGACATTGTGACACTAGCTACACACAGAAACTCTGATAATGCAATATATTTCTGTTTTTTCTGCCTGGAAGCACTTAAGACAAAAAGAAAAGCTCTTAAGGATATTAATCATTTGTGGATCATTTAATTAGCCTGCAAATGTTATGGTGAAGTGACGTGTGAGTAGCTTGAAACTATTGTATATTATACAATGATTTACCATAACTATGCTCATATTTTATTTCATTACTTCCTGCTTCCATGAGAATATATTTTTATAGGGTTTAGAATGTTTGATTTGTATTTAAAAGAAAAAATCAACTCAAAGCATATGTGTCATTGTATTTGCTTGTCAAAAACACTATCACAGCAGAAAGATTTGTGCCCAGTATTTACTGGATGGTGTCACATGCTACTTTAACCCACCACATGTGCATTTAGCTGCCAGAATCAATCCCTTTATCTAGGTGCCATTGCCACAGAAGTATGACAGCAGGAGCTTCAACTATGTCTTGGGCTTGCATATTCCAATAAATAGCAATACTCCGGTAGCACAGGTGTCATTCTAGTTTGAAATTTAGGCTGCATGTCCATAAGGAATATTTAATGCCATTGATATTCTGGTTTCAGTTTTACTATTGATAGCAATGGTGAGAACACCCAATCTTTCAAATACAGAGCCAAATTTCAAGCACTGTTATTACTACTAAGGCTCGTATTTTATTCTGAAAGAGGCAAAGCAGAATCCAGGCATTTATATCAAGCAATGTTTGCATAAAGTACCTGATACTTTCATGAATACCTTCACAGTTACTCTGCACTTGCCTTGTGTTACTTGTTTGTCATATTCAAGCAGTTTGGCTAAAAACACTGTTTTGACTTGGCTGCTGGACAGCAGCAAGTCCCACACAAATTGCACTCTGAGAATATTTCTGAGTAGAATGATAAAGGTAAAATTGTAAGGTGATATTCTCATTTGTAATTGAAGTAATATGCTAGCCTGGTCTGGCTATACTTGGCAATAAAGACTATGGTATCCTCCCTAGAGGAAAGACTCACTTTTCACGATGGTACCCATGAGCTTATTTACATAAATCCAGTTCATCAGGTGTCTTTATGGTTGGACTTCTCTCAACTTAACCCTGAGAATTCTGTGTCCACTGTTGAAAGGGCATGTGTTGGTGATGAAAAGACATCACGTACAGTATTTAACAGAAAACTGGAAATATTTCCTCTTTTACCCCTGTGATCTTGAATTTCAGTTCAGTATTTAAGCAACAGTAGTTGGAAAGATGTATAGGAGTGGGCCATTCAAGGGTTTAATCAGGTTGCATATATTAACACAATTACTGAATATCCCTATTTGGTCTTTTGCACACTTGGAGTCAGTATCAATAGAGCTGCATCACCTGCTGGTTCAAACCTGGCTCAATGTGTCAGGCATGATATGAAATGCAAGAACTCAGTACTGGTTGGGGGTTTTTGTTTGTTTCCTTTTTAAGAGTCATGTTGAAAAGAATGTTGCACATACAGGAATTCAAGAGTCCTGGGGCTGAGAAATGCCACACGAGAGAGCTGGGCAAGAAGGAAAGCAATGCTGTAAACAATGTTAAAGAAGTGGGAAGTGGTGATTTATGTTCTTTCTTTGTTCAGTCCTTCAGTTTAGCACCTGGAAATCTTTAAAAGTGAGTGATTAAGTACCGCTATTGAGTTTTCAGTATCAAAGCTGAGTGAAAAAGTATGATTTCTGAATTGCTTCCCCACCCAAGCTGATAATTAGAAGGTAGCTGATTTGGAATACAGTGATTGTATTTAATTTTTAAGAACTCAAGCCTCTTGTGGTGTTTCTCTTTTGGTATTTAAAATAAACATCCTTCATCTATAGGTGGCATTCTACTGCTGCTACTAACTGAGGGATAAAAATCAGTAGCAGAAAGGTAATGACCTAAAATTAAAAAGCATGTTGTAGAAAGGATAGGATTTTGCACAATGTCATATATTTAAATATAAAATAATCGGCATCTCAGTTCAATTACACAGCTTTTCAGTCTAAGAGAGACCAACATCCACAGGAACCAAGGAAAACACTTATTTTCTCTATCTGAGGGTCAAGTTAAAAAACCTGACTGCCATTATTTTGATTCTAAACACCTCCTTTCCCTCCAAAAGCCGCTCAAGCAAACAACAATTATTGTGCATTTGTGAAGTTTTTATTGCTCTAAACCTTATTTGCATTTCATTATGGTGAACATGAGCGGCACCTTGAATGAGAATTCTCTCAGATTCCATTAGATTATAATTCACTTTATAGAAATTTTAAAACAGTAGTGAGATAGTTTCAACATTTGTTATTTTGCCCAATCCATTGAAGAGTGTTGAATGAATCGGGTGCATGACAACAGAAAGGCAAGGTGACAGACAGATTAAACTAATACACCAACAATAGTATCATTAGTCAAGTACTAACAGCAAACCACACTTGTATTGAAATCTAGAAATAGCTGAAAGTAAAAGGAAATCCTGTAACAATGCACTGGTTTGATAACAGCAAAGAATGATTTAATGAAAGAATAAACATTCAACATGCATTCACATTTCATGTAAAGTGCTCTTGGCTGTTAAGAGTCAAGAGCTCTTCACGGGAAAGTAACATGTTTCTAACTCTTTCAGAGATGATCAACTGAAGGAGCCTTATTAATAGCTGTACAGGGCTGTTGCATTGTCCTTCTGAGTCATCTATCCACTTGAATTATTCTCAATTGACCTATAAGTCCACATTTCCCTGCTGCTGCATTAACTAGTCTGAACACAATGGATCAGATGCTCAGCTGGTGCAAAGCAGAAGCCAGTTTACACCAGCTAAATAACTGGTCCATAACATTCAAGTGCTTTTATTTAGTTAACTAGAAGTATAGAGCTATTTAAATACAATTCACTTTTCTGGTATAAATTTTAACACTATCTACTGTTCCCTCTCAGTGCTGAGAACACTTTCACATGAGTGCAGAATAAATGCCACCAAAGGGCTGAATGCAGTAATAAACATGATACATTTTACCTGTACAAGAAGGTGCCTGTAGAGAATTTTGTACAAAACAGAAATGCATCAAAAGTGAGATGACAAGAAACAGCTTCCTAGAAACTGCACATAAAAGGGGCAACCAGTCAGCAGCTCTTTGTAACTCTCCACTGTTTATATTCCCCAAGACAACTTCTAACAGGTCAGTGTGCCATCCTTACCAAATAGCAGAAGCTGGAGGCAATATCTTATATGAAAATAACAATTAGGTACATTTATGCCCATTAGTTCTGATTAATGATACCTTCTTATCATGACTGCTTTTCAATTCTTTTTTCTGTTGCAGTTAGTTTTAAGTTCATGTGTCAAGGGCCAGATTTTCATTTATTAGACTTCAACTTAAGACACTAACTTCAACTGAGCAGCACCAGTTTACTCTCCTCATAAGGAAAAGATACCAGACATGCTGTATAGATGAACCTTATAAGGTATTTAGAGATGAAGTGGCTATCACTTTCAGTTGCAAAAAAACCTCTCTGTGGATTCTTTCTTTGCAGCTGGCTTATGATATTTGGCAGGGAGAAACTCCTCAGGTTGTAGAAGTGCCACCCCATGTTCTGTTTAATTTCAAATCTTGGTTATAAAGGGCAGAAGAGAGGAGAGAGCTATGTTGCAGTAGTAAACTCCAGGATCAATAGCTGTCTAGGTCTTCATTTCTTGCCTGAACATTTCCTAAAGAGTTTGAGCTTTCAGTAAAAATGCACAAGCCAAAAAAAATACAGATTTCTGAGACAAAATTTTGTTTAGATTTCTACTTTTCATCCTCTGGATTTTATTGTGCTTTTGTTTTAAGAGGAAATCAGGTATATTTAGGAAAAATAGGCAAAAATTCCTTTTGTAACGTTAGCAGAACACTTGCACAGTTCTACTTACCATGATTAAAACTTTAATCACATTTGGATTTTTCCACTAGGACCTTGCCTTATTTGTGTCATAGAAGATCCATGTCAGTAAATCTAGCATTTTTTTACAATTAAACATGTAATATTCTTACCTAAATAATATTACATCTGTATGTAATACTCAAATGAGATGCATTGTCTTGAATGTCAGCAAATTCCAATGCTTAAAACAGATTCCTTTCCATTTTTATTCCAAGGTTCTATGGGTCCTTCCTAAACCACAGATCTATGGGGAAACTTTTTTGTCACTGTAAAAAGTGCTGCTATGTTATTAGTTGCATCTCTACTATAGCCAAATTTAACCATGGTATAGCTCAGAGCAAGCTTGCTATTAACAAAGGATCTGTTATTGGATCTGCAACTGCAGCAGTGGTTTTACTCTTGCTTCTGCTGCTTGTGGAACAGTGGTGAGAATGTCCTTGACAGAAAGCTGCAATAGGCATACACCTTACAAGAACTGGTTCAATGCCTTTATCAGGACTTAGCCCTTGCTGTGTGGTAGCTGATTCTAAAACAAGGTTATCCATGAGAACATTATAGTGTTTGCTAGAAATATCAGGTGTCCAGACCAGGCTTAGGCCATTGTTCTGGTTCTGACCATGAAGACTCTGGAGTGCTTCAAGGGAGGTATAAGAAATCTCATGGTACAACATGAAAAAATAATTTGCCAGCATGGAAAATTCTCCCTAGTTTCATCAAGAGTGGTGTATGCCCTGAGATTTGCAGATCTAGTCATATCTCCAAAGACTTTCCAATTTTCTCTTCCCATTTTCCACCCTTCTAAACCCACTTTTTCAATAATTTCAAATTGCATCATTTCAAAGAACTATTTCTGGATAGTAAATGAATCTAAACACAATTTTAACCAACATAAATATCATACACTTTGGAAATAACCAATGCTTTTAGTACAACATCAGATTTTTGGAAGAAGAGCATTTCTACTTTTTATATGTATATGTTGTTATTATATTTTCTTCATTCATATTTTAATATTTATTCATTTATTTATTTATTTGGTTATTTTTTAAATCCACAAGCATCTTCAGGAATTGACTAAAAAAATCTACAAAAAGGAAAGGACTGAATATCCCAGCAGTTCCATGTTGCAAACATAGAGCAATAATCAATGATCAGAGAAGAAATACAATGAATTAAAGTCAAGATATAGAAGTTACTTTACAAAGACTGTGACAATTTTACCTTGAAATGAAAAAAGCTATTTTACTGTAAGACTTTTCTAGCTGCAATTGAAATGTATATATTTTGTAGGTTTACTTTCAGAGTGAATTTGTTTTTAGAATTGCAGATGCATGAAGATGTAAATATGGTCCAAACTGCAAGTGAATTGTTGATATTAGAACATCATTTCATGGACCTCTGAACTTTTCTTTCATATATATATTATGTCTCATACCAAAACCACAGAGCATTTCCATGTTACATTCTAAATATTCAACATGTGTGCATGGGTAGTGATCTTTCCAATTTCTATTAAAAGCAATAACAGTCACAAAATGAAAAGTGTAAAATGGATCTGAGCTTTCATTACTGTTTTCTATCAGAGGTTCTTGGTTTCAAACACTCTTCAGTATCTCACTTCCATAAAAATAGTTTTCCATATGAGGAAGTGTATGTCCTATCCAAACATGTTCTGGGAATTTTCGTATTTTGCACACAAGAATTAGGTACCAAACTCCTATTTATTCTCATTCATTTCAAAAAAATTAGGTGAATCTTAGAAAAAAAATCCTCACGCCCTATTCTGATAATTTGTTGAGCATGAAAAAGAAAGTACTTTTTACCTAATGCTAATAAACAAAGCAAAAGGCTGTTGACAATAAAATACTATGTAGTATTTGCATATTGCTACTGGCCTCATGAAAGACTAATCCAAACCAGTGGATTTATGTTAGTATAACAACAGGAGGTGGGAAATATTGTGAAGTTTTATTTCTTAGAAAAAAGAACAGCTTTGATTCTCTTAAATATACATTTCACTGTGGACTACCTAGAGAACTGAATTTGAAGGCCATGGAAAAGAGGTGCAGAACATCTGCCTGGGAACATGTTCTCCTCTTTTTTTTTCCTTTTTCCCTAATTTGCATTATGAGCAGTGGAAATACAGTACAGTGGAAGGCTTCCTTCTGGGAAAATGAGTAAAGAGTCTGTAAGTTTGTATATCCAAAGGCTGTTTTAAGAAGGCTGTAGTGAATGGGCACATTCTAAGACCATCTGAGAATAACCCCAACATGAATTAAACATGAGAATTAGTTGTTTAAAGTTTTGCTGGTATTGCAACAGAATGTGAATGATTGCTGAGTAAAGTATAAAAGGACAGCAGATTATTAAACACAAATGGGCTGGCAAGACCCCAGAAAAAAAATACTAAACCTTGTGAACAACAACAATACAGGCAGATGGTAGTGGCTCCAAAGCACTTTCTAATCAGCGATACAACATTTATAATACTGCTATGTATATTTAGTGCTACTCAGAACTTTTGGCTCTGTCACATTTCTTAGTCTTCATCATTTGACTCCATTTCTTTAATCATTCTATGTGTATAAGTAGGTGCTCATAATTTTTTCTGTCATTAAGAGAAAAACAAAGACTAGATTTAAAACAAGACCACAAGTTGCATTTGAAAGCAAATTATGCCTGAAAATTTGAAAGAAGAAAAATTGGTTACACAGGTAAGAATATGACTATCACACTATTTCGAAACTATCTTGCATTCCTCTGCAGTTAGATCTTTCAAAATGTTAAGAAACTCACAGTCCATTTTTGTTACATCTAAAAACAGAGAGAAACATCCAGAGATGGAGGTAGAGCAGAGGAATATTTATGCATGTTTAAATAGATTTGAGTGATATGAGGAGCTGCAATAACTCACTGCAAAAAAAAATATGTCCCTATACAGGCAAATAGAAGGAATAAAACCAAAACATCTTTCTTTCAGTTGTTATTTTAAAATAATAAATTTAAATGTACTTAAAAAAAGGTGCAAGCTGAAAAATATTTGCATGTTAGTTCCATACCTAGGGAAAAAAATTGCATGTACTATAAAAAATACATGTACTATAGTTCTCAAATGTATTATAAATATGAATACCCAACTAACCAACACAATCTAAACAGTGTATTGTTCTTAATTTCTTGAGGTATCTAGAGAGAGCTCATTTTTTTTTAAAGAATTGTAACAGTAAAATTTACATATGTATATACTCCCCCAAACTGGATCAACACATGTTGACTCCTAAAGGTCTTCTGCTTCATAAGAATACCATGAGAAGAATCCTGCCTTTCTCCAGACCCAAAGCATGGAGTCTGAATATGAAATATACCACTGGTGGCAAGCAACAAGGCCAGAATAGGGAATTATGTGGAGACTTGGCTCTGGTTGCTTCCCCATGCTGTGATCTAGTAGGAGAGAGGGTACTTGCCAGAATATGTGATACAAAGAGCAGTAAGGAGGACAAGGTCCCTTGGATTTCTTCACATTAATGTTGATCTGTCTTGTGTTTCAGCTGGACAGACAAGCAGAGAGCAAGGGTTAAGCCCAGGTTTTCCTTCTGCCTTCAAATGTCAGTGGCAAATAAACAGAATCCCAAAGGAAACTGATAAAAAGCAGCATGAAATACTCAGAAGGGGGAAAAAACCTTCAGGAAATCATTTCCCCCCCTACCATTACAGTCTTTCTGAATTTTAATGCTGAGGCTCTGCTCTTCCGTAATGTTTTTTTCCCAGGCTGGCACAACTATTTGTTTTGCTATAACCTCACAGTAGACCTAAATTGTATATAGTTAACTGTTACTACAGTTTGCCATATCAAAATAATAACAGCACTGAATTTAGAACTCATAAAGCATCTGATATTTGTAAGTATGGCTTAGATAAATTCAAATTCTCTATATTTAACAATCAAAAAGATTTTGTTATGTGCAATGTGCCATATAGTATGAATCACAGATTAAATTACAGATGCACATGGCATACAGTTTAGACTAGTCACCACAACAAAAAGTCTATGCTCACTTTTTATGATCAATCAAAATGAATCACCAATCCACTAAATTTCAACTTCTAACATGCAGTAAAATTGTAATTAGACTAAACTAATTAACATTTTATCCTCATAGTAAAATATATTTAGTCTGTTTATGTGGAGTTAGATATATATATCTTCCATAAAACACCTGGAATATCTATTTCAAAATTCAATTTTTGTTTAGGAATGTTTTTAGCAATAAATATCAAATTGCTTTGTAAGATATTATTAACTACTTTAAAAAAAAAAAATCTTTTGGGGAACAAAGGAAAATTATACTCTCATCTAACTCCAACCTCCTGGTCCAAGACTGATAATTTGATATCTAAATCATGTTCAATGGCTTTTATTCATGATTGTAGATTAATATAGCCCTCTCTGAAAAATATATTTATCTTTTGCAACACCCATCAAACACTAAATGCCTAACTAGGTTGCAAGAAGAATCTTTAATTCCATCATTTTGCTCTGGTAATTGCTTTTGCTTCCTTATGTTTAACTGGAGTAAGTGAACTATAATTTTAAATTTCTCTTGACACTTGTTATCTGACATTGTATAAAACACGAACAAGGTTGTGAATGCTGAAAAAGGTAACTGTCACTAGAAGAGATTAAACTACAACAGTATATGTTAAATGGCTGATGCAAATTCAGAAAACAGTTGGAATTTTATCCCTAAATCAGTTTCCAAGTCCTGAGTTGCCACATTGTATCTGGATATGTGAATATTAAAAAACAAATAATTTTCAAAAGAAGTGAAAACTTTAGCTTGACTAGAAAAAATGCATTCCCTCCACCTCTTTCTGTTAGCAGAGTCCTGCACCAGGAAGAAGCACAAATTCTTCAAAGCAGAAGCACTTGACTTCTGACTGCTGTATAGGAAACTGTTCCTTTTTAAAATCCCTATTGCTGAAAAAACTTATACCCTAGGAAGTTAAGCATTCTCTTCTGACTTTTTTTAGCCTTTAATTTCACAGGATTTACATACTGGCCTTCTGAAATGCATGAAATGTTGAGGGTTTGAGATGGGGAAAGCCTTCATTTATGTACTCAAAAGCAGCTGTACACATATGTTTTGAACATTATCACCTGCATGTATAGCTGCTACAATTTACGCTTGCAGACCTCATTAGGCCAGGTGTTCTCACACACAAAGAGAAAGAACATCTGCAAGCATTATTCTAAAATCAAGAAGATTGAGCTTTACCTGTAAGAGATTTAAATGGTGACAATAGTCACACCGCTATGTAGGGTAATAAAGAATTATCTTCACAGATCTCAACCAAAGAAAAAAAAAATCCATTTTTTTAATGCAACCTATGCTATTAAATAGCTCTTTTTTCATTTGTACTTTGAAAATGAATGAAAGAATAAATAATTAAAATAAATATAGCTTACTCTCTCACACAGCTTCTGTAAACAATCATTTTAACAAGTTTAAAAATATTCTGCTTCCAACTGGGATGAATATTTACTGCTTGGTTTTAAAACTCTGCCTAGGGATTATATTCTTTTCTAAGACACAAATGCATAGCTCCCACCCTCTACAACAGAGCTGGCACACAGAGGTCAGAATACACCCTAGAGGATCACAAGGATCATCCTGTGTCTTTATTGGAGGCTTGTAACAAGGAACAAAATACCTAAATTCTGTCTTAGCTGCATAGGTGAAAAAGACAGCATCTGAATATTTACAAATCCTTAGAGGAAGTGACCTAATTTGACCAACAGTAGTGTAATTATGCTCCATACATACTTAGAGAAGATAGAAGGCATTTTCTGAGGCTAAGTTATGGACTACTATTACTAATTAATATTGTCCTTCAGGCAACAGAGTTCTTACATTGTAGTTTTTCTAGGTAAACATTCATTATTTATGTTTGGAACTGCTTAGTCCATACTGAGAAGACGTTTTTAAACAAACAAATGGAATCTACATTACCCTTTTTCTGAGACGTTCAAAGTCAATATCTCTTTTTGCACTGCATGCACAGAACAACTGTGGGGCATGATTTTGATGTTAAAAATGCATGTTATTCATAAACTGAAGTATTCATACAATGATTAAGGTTCTATCAATGCTGCACAAGAGGAAGAGCAGACTCTTACAAGTCTGAGAAGTGTATGTGTTTATATGAATGAATGAGAGGGGGAATAGAAAAAGACAGTAAGTGACCTGCTGAAAATTTTATGGAAGCCAAGGTATTTAAAAAAAAATTAATATTCAGCCTGCAGGCTCAGAATTAATATAGGAAGAACTATATCTCTGAAAAGGAGACCTAAAGGGATAAAGGTACAGTGAAACAAAACATTGCTGCATGCAGAGATGAGTTCACTGTGTATTTTGAGGGCATAGATTAGGACAGTTCTTAGTAGATCAGAAAGAACATCCTGTGAGTGGGGTGCATCTAACAGAGGCAAACAACACACACAGACAGATCGTACAGCAGTTTCCCATCTCTGCTTCTAGATTTTATAGATCTTCTGGGTGAGGTCACACCTTGAATACTGTGTACAGTTCTGGGCCCCTCAGTTCAGGAAGGATATTGAGGTGGTGGAGCAGGTCCAGAGAAGACCAATGAGGCTGGTGAAAGGACTCGAGCACAAGTGCTATAAAGAGAGGCTGAGAAAGCTGGGGTTGCTTAGCCTGGAGAAGAGGAGGCTCAGGGAAGGATTCATCACCCTCTACAATTCCTTGAAAGAAGGTTGTAGTCAGGTGGGGCTCAGTCTCTTCTCCCAGGCGACTAGCAATAAGACAAGAGGGCACAGACTCAAGCTCTGTCAGAGGAGGTTTAGGTTGGATATTAGGAAGAAATTTTTTACAGAGTGAGTAATCGGACATTGGAATGTGCTGCCCAGGAAGGTGGTGGATTCACCACCCCTGCAGGTTTTCAAGATGAGGCTGGATGTGGCACTTAGTGCCATGGTCTTGTAATGATGGTAGGGTTGGACTCAATGATCCTTGAGGTCTCTTCCAACCCGGTTGATTCCATAATTCTTTGATTCTATGATTCTATGCTTATTCCGCTCCTCTCTTTACTAAGAAGACCAACTCACAGAATTCTGGCTAAATGAGGACTTCTTTGTAAAGGAGAATTAGTCTGGGGAATGCTTCAATAAGCTGGAGGTACTCAAGTCCTGGTTCCTGATGGGCTGCACCCAAGAGTGCTGAGGGAGCTGACTGATGTAAATGCAAGGACACTCTTGATTATCTTTGAAAGGTTGTAGCAATTGGTGGAGGTTTCTGAGGATGGGGAGGGAGAAATGACAGTTCCGTCTTCAAGAAAGGTAAAAAGGGGTATGTGGGGAACTACAGGCTGATAAGTCTCACCTCAGTCCATGGGAAGGTCATGGAGGAAATCACATGGAAGATATTGCCAAACCTATTAAGAACAAAAAGATGACTGGGAGTAGTCAGTATGGATTTATGAAGGGGGAATGATGCTTGACCAACCTGATAGCCTTATACAATAAGATGGTTTGCTTAATGAATAACCAGAGAGTGGTGAATGTTGTTTATCTCAGCTCTAGTGTAGCTTTTGACACTGTTTTCCATAGCATTCTCATTGACTGACTGAAGTGGTCAGTGAGGTGAATCAAAAGCTGGTTTCATTGCTGGGCTTGAATGATATGATCAGCATTCCAAAGCAGGAGGATAGTCACTGGTGGCATACCAAGGGGGTCAGTGCTGGAGCAAATAATGCCTAAAATGGTCATTAATTACCTAGATGATAGGGCAGATGTGCCCAAACCTTAAGCAGGTTTGCAGTTTGGAAGTGGTTGATATGACAGAGTGGTGTGCTGCTCTTCAGAAGATCCCCAAGGGCCTAGAGAAATGGACTGATGACAGGAACCTTGTTCAAGAGCGGGTAGAGTAAATGTCTTCTTCTGGGCAAAGAATAACCCCATGCACAAGTATGGGTAGGGGGACAATTAGCTAGAAAGCAGTTCTTCAGAAAACACCTCGGGAGCTCTTATGAACACCAAAATCATGAGCCAGCAATGAATTCTTGTGACAAGGAAGGCCACCAGCATGCTGGGTTACATTAGAAAGAGTTTTGTCAGCTTATTGATGCTCTTCATTTGGCATTGGTGAGAAATCTGGAACTCAGTGCCCAGTTCTGGGCTCCCCAGGAAGAACAAGACATGGGCATGCTGGTGCAAATCTAGTGAAGGGTCAAAAACATATTAAGGGGTAGGAGATGTAGTATATGGCAAAAGAGATGGAACTGTTTAGCCTGGAGAATACAGAGCCAGGACTTGGGGGAACAGGCAGATCTTATCCATGTGTATAAATTTTTCGTGAGGGGAATAAAAAGATGGAGCCATGCTTTCTCAGTGGTACCTAATGAAAGAGCAAGAGACAATGAGCACAAATTGAAATATAAGATAATCTATTTTAACACTTTTACTGTGAGGATGGTCAAACACTGGGCAGATTGCCTGGAGAACTCCTGAGCCTTCATCCTTAAAGACAATCCTTAAAGCTCAGTTTCACAGAGACCATTGCAACCTGCTTTAGTTGACCCAGATTTCAGCAGGGGTTTGGACTACCATGGTAGGGTTGGACTTGATGATCTTTAGGTCTTTTCCAACCCAGTTAATTCTATGATTCTATGATTTCCAAACTTCAGTCATTCTGACATTCTGGTTTGAAGCACCTACCACTTCTTTTGAAGTGAGCTGATGTCTTTTACAGTGGCAGTTTTTGCACTGCAGGGGGATCACAGCTGGGAAGGACATCATGTCTTTCACCAGCCCTTTCCAGCTTGCTGTTGGTTGGGGTCAGTCTTGCATGCCACTTTAGCTTCTGATGGTTAACTGCATTTTAGTAAATGAAAGAAACCCTCAGAACTGAAACAGCCGTTTTAGATATCTTTTTTTCTTGTTTTAAATTTTCACAGTTTTTATAAATGGAGGAAATCTACCTTAACATTCTTATACTTTTTATAAATTTCCAGCAGATGGTGAGAGTGGGTGTGTGTTTGATAAAAACCACATAATCTATTTGAGAACAGCGCTAAAAGAATAATGTTGCAAACACCTAAAAAGCTTTAGGTTAAGTAATCTAACTCTTTAAATGATCATATGGGTGTTTTATTGGTTGAGGATTTTAATGTTTAAGCTAGGAAAGTGACATTACCATCGTTCAGATTATTTTATATTAATGTAACTAGCAGTACCATTTTGAAAGGGATTTGAATATTTCATGAATCCCTGTGTTATTGAGGGAGATATTCTAGTTACCATCTAAACATTAATAACTTGAATAAGAGAAGATTGTCCATTGTCTTATTACCAATAATTTGGGCAAAAAGTCTGATTTGCATTAAAGTTGCAGCTGTAATATCACCTTAGAGCAGGGAGATATTTGACCCTTCCTGTTTTATACAGCTGAAATAGAAATTAGATCTATTTGCACAAAGGCTAGAAAACATCTTTTTCTTCTTAATGTTGCCTTAATTATCAGGTTGGTAAAGAATTTGACTCCTGTTAATTTTTTGTAGGTATGAAGATCTTTCCTTACTTCAAACCAACAAGAAGTATAAAATTGGTAACATATGTCTGAATTGACCACCCCAAATATCAGAGTTCAGAACTTGAGGTGATTAGAGGTAATTGAAGTCAGCCATGTACTGCCATATTGTGTGGTTCATAAAACTATTCTCTGTCATCTTCATATCTGAGCAGATACTTGCCTCCCATCACAAGCGCATGGAACAGATTATTCAAAGGGTCCACAAAACTTATACCCTGTCAGTGCTTCCAAGCTTTTGAGTTGCAGAAGCAATGTGAATCCTGTACCTTCATGCACTTGCCTCTTATATATGTGCCACTAGTCAGGTTGTATGGAAGTGGGCAGAACAAGTAAACTAGAAGTGCTGAAGAGGTAAACTCAGTGTCAAGTACATGAGGTAGCAAATGGAATAGGTGTAGTGACATATTTCACAGTGCCCAGCAGAAACAGGGCATTTTGTTGAGTTATCCAATATTTTTACATTCCAGTTCTACCAAACTCATAATATAAAATCTACCGTTAGGATTCATAGAACCTTTCTTCCAACAGGCATTTCTTATACTTTATGAACAATTCATTCAGAAAAGAATGTCAAGGGAGTAGGCCTTATATGTTATTTATATATCACTTGCTGATGAGTTAGAGTTTTGAGCTCTGTCTCTGACAAGACAAGTGATACAAGTACTATCCTCAGTGAATTACTTGGGAGAAAAAAACAGAGAACACTGTGGGAGGGCAGAGAGAGAGAAGTATGTTTTGGGGTTTGTTTTGCATTAAGTCAATAAGGTTACTCTCATAAACAACCACTGAAAATGTTGGCTTTTGCCTTAGTGATGTATCTTCCTTTTCTGTAGCAAGACATGTACTAAGAAAAGTCTTGGAAAAGATTGGCTGAGTGAGTTGACTCAAGAAATTGGAAAGCGACATGGGGAAAAGAATCCTCAAAAATAAGTATAGCAGGCATACTGAGAAGAGCTTACATTGCACAAACTGAGCAGATGATAAGAGATTGAGGAGTGGGCGTTGGCTAGAGTCAAGGAAAGACTTAAAGATGAGGAGCTGAGGTATGTCCAAAATGCAAGCTAAAGTGAGTGGAAGGGAACTGACATGATCAGAGTGAAGAAATTTTGTTTATAGAATAAAATCACTTTCCGATTTCAGCTGTTGAGGTTTTTTCTCTTAAAATGTTTTGCTACGCTATGCTTATTTGCTGACGGTTACAAATTTAAGGTTGTGTTTCTTTCTACTGTGTCCCTCCATCAATCAGTCAAGCAGTAGCAGTTGTGAGACAGAACCTGGGAGAGTGGGAAAAAAAAAGCAGTTTCCTCTTAGACAGCAGAAGGGGCAGCAAGAGGGGCACAGAACAGATGAGAAAACAGCCAACTCATTTACAGATTTTCTCATTTGAGGTTCTTGATACAAAAACATTCCTGGTTCTGATGTGCAGACTGAGGCTTGTCTATATATTTATAAAATTAAGTGAAGTGCAAATCACACTAGAAGATTTATGCTAACGGTGTTTCTAAAACACACCAAAATGAGTAGAATGTATCACCAACTGCTTCTTGCAACTATACTTCTTACACAGAAACATTTTTAATAGTTAAGCAATTAAAATAAAGCAAGAGTTCAGTAGCTGAACCTAAGACTTATGGATCTAGTTTTTTGTCTTGCCACTGACTCCCTTCATGACCTTAGTTTGCTGTCTCGTCACCAGTTCTCACAGAGATGAGACATCAAATTCAAAAACAGTGTGGCTGAAAACTCCTGTTTACATGCTTCTTAACCCTCAAGATGCCTGCAGCACATGGGCATTCTAGCATTAGACATTCTCTGGGTGCTTGCATTTGTGATTTTGTGGTGTTTTCAAATTAATAGGACTGAACAGATCTTGTATTTAACCCTGGCTAGGATACAGAAACTAGAGGGTCATCCACCTAAGATGACTGGAAGGCTCCATCTGGTTCTGAGAGTGCATCAACCCTCACCAAATGCAGCTGCAGCTGCTATTTTAAAGTACAGAGAGAGGACATTTCCCCTTTATATGATAGTCCAGTGGTGAGGGCTCTTGTCAGGACGTGTGAAACACAGATTTAGTTTCCTTCTCTTGCTGCGGGAATTCAGCCTCTCATTTCCCACCTCTTGAGTAATTTAATCTCCTGGGTAGAGATTATTTTTGGTGGGAACATTCTTCACCTCTTCTACCAAAGCAGTGCTGCTATACAGAAAAAAATCCAGAGCCACTACTTGTGGAAGACAAGAAGGATGCTTAATTTCCACATATGCTTTAGGGAATCCCATTTGTGATTCTGGAGCATGCTGTGGGCATCAAATCTCTCCGCACCAGGGAAAGGGGGGGGCAATGGGTGGACACATGACAGTTTTGGCTTTCTGAGTCCCATATTGAACCTACGTTAATTGTACTTTACCTAGAAGAGCTGTTGTGAAGATAAATAAGCTGAAAGTTCAGATACTGATGTAGTGAATGCAGAACAAGTATTTTGAACAGAATGTGCACGTATGGGTTTGAATTTTATGATTCATGCCACAAAATTATGAATATGCATGGAAAAGTAAGTTACTGTTTATAAGACTTACAATACCAATGAAAAGATGCATTCATTAATAAAACATTTTGGGGAAAAATCAAGTAGATTTGACAATTTTAATAGAAAATTGAAAGCTACTATATTTTCATTTAACCAGAACATTTTACAACAGAAAAGATTTGGATTAGGTATTGACAGAGTGTCACCTGATAAAATGTGTGGTGAAGTTTGAGCAGCAGATGTCTCACCCAGGGACGCTTCCCTGAGGAAACAGCAGGAACCTCCTGTACACTCACTTTGCCTGGCATTCATCTCCCGACCAGCTGCCAATTTTAAACTATAGCAAGTCTCTCAGTTTATAGTCCTTTCAAGCTAAAATCTGTTACATTTGGAGAAAAATAGCAATACTTATGTAAATCAATAATTGCATTGTATGTAATACAGTAAATCCATAACATGCCTAGAGTGACACTAACAACATCATGCACGGGTGTGTTATCAAGCAACATGTACAAAGCAATTCATATGCATTAGACTCTGAATATGTCTTGTTTAAACACTCATTTTGTTTGGCACAAACAGCCCTCTGTTTGCAACCCAGGAATAAATATCACTTTGTTTCATCACTTTTTTTTCTTCAATGGAACTATTTGTTAAGGCTACATCCTAGCTTGTATTCACATCACAGCTCTGCCTTCAGTTTAAATATTCTAAGCAATTATGATTACTGACGTCTGCTATCATTCATTCTGAACTGCAGAGCACTGGTCAAGCAGTCATGCAGAAGTTGGTGAATATCTGGCTTCTTCATATTAATGAGAGATTCGAAATTAGAGGCAGAATTGAGAAAATAATAGAAAAGAAAATACTGTGAAAGTACTGTGTCTGTGGAAATCCCTGTGAAAAGAGCCTTAACTACCCTTTCATTCTACATGCTAATCTCCTGTTTGTTGCCTCATTATGCTAGCATTTGGTCCTATGTGTCATAAAATGTTCTGGTCCTGAACACAGATACAAATTTACAGCTTGCTTTGATGTTTCTCCAGATAAATCAAACCTGAAAATATTCCTGTAT
This sequence comes from Acanthisitta chloris, assembly GCF_000695815.1. NCBI lineage: Eukaryota > Metazoa > Chordata > Aves > Passeriformes > Acanthisittidae > Acanthisitta > Acanthisitta chloris. The sequence goes on from NW_008682695.1 coordinate 25,616, forward strand.
TATTTTTAGTGAAATCACATGAAAGATTGCAGCTTGATATTCTGAGGGAACTGAGAGAGCGGAAGGACAAGACAGGTGCAGGTAGAGTCAATTGTTACAGCTGCTTTGTGATGTATACTCAGGCACTTCCCACTGTCAAACAGAAATAGGATTTCCAAATATTTTTTCATAGGCATGTGTGAGATTTTAGGTCTCAGTAATAGAAATCTGACCTGGAACATATTGGAACTGGCAGTGCCAATATGCAAGTTCTACCTTTACATATGGAAACTGCCATTCCTATGGGCTCCTCAAAATAGAAAGACATTCTAAAGGAATCAAAATTAGTAATGCATGCATTTGGTACAATTTTACAAAAATGGAAGGAAACAGTGCTAATAAGAGAGGAATTTGACCTTATCATTTCTAAAGAAACCACAACTCAAACACCATTTCCATATTGGGGACTGACAAAGATACAGGATGCCCTTTTGGCTCCATTTGTAATTTGGCCCCACTTGATAGTCTCATGCTTAATCAAAATTTAGAACCCGGGCTCTGATATCTGCTTCCTAGTTTCTGGATAGCTTGCATTGTTCAATTTCATTTTATTTAAAATATAAGAAAGGTCTGTACCACTCTTGGAATTTTGAGGGACCTCCCCTCACAATCACTCTTAATACTTTCAGTTCTCCAACTCAGATGCCTAGAAACTTTGTTGTCCGTTTGTTGGTTAAATGTTGAGTTAGATCCCCTCTAAATTTAGCATGATGTCTTTCTCACCTGAAGCAAAACACTTCTATTGAAGAGCAAAATTCACATAATGTCTTCTTCTTTCCACATTCACTAGCAGCATGTATAGTCTTACTGGACTATTTCTATTTGTAGTCATGTCATCTGCCGTTAGCACCTGTTTTCCAAATACTACAATTACACTTTGTATTGCTCTTATAATAATTTTTATTTTCAATCAAGGTGATCAATTTGTATATGTTAAATAACAAACGGCGTATTCATGGCAGAACTTAAAACTAGGCCTTACAATAAAACATGTGTTTGTAATAAAAAAAGCAAGAAAGGCATAAAAAAAGAAAGAATGGCATCATCAACCTTTTAAAATATTGATTATGGCTAATATTTTTAAGGCACTTCATGATTCTAATTCCCATTGATGTCAAATCTCAGATTGTTGCCTTGGAAATTTTTGTCCTCCTCCCAATAATTGTGAAAGTGAGAAGACTATGTTTTGCTACATCCGCAGAGATTTCTTGCCCATCAGAGTTATTCAGATTGGAAGGCGGCAGTGAATGTGATTTGCTTGACTTGATTCTAGTGCTAATATTTATTTCTTGCAAGGCATTTCACATTTATTTGGGGGTTTTTTTCCTTTTTTTTTAATGCCTCAGTCTACACTGATGAAGTGGAGCAGAATCAAGACAAGTTTGAACTCTGCTTCTTCCTCGGTTTAGTTTCGTTCTTTTTCTTAATGAAGTCTTAGAAATGCTAAGGGAACTACATCGAATGATTTGTTAGCTGGACCCCTGTCCTTCACTACTTGTTAAAAACACAGTGTTGAAATCTATCTCATGAATTGTATCTGGATGTATTTGAAAGGGAGTGTTCTCATAGGTTTGGTCGCATTTTTGTCATAAAAATTCCTCTGATTCCTGCCATGTTGTTTTAAGCATGGATTTTGTTACAGCTATGGGATAGCTATGGTTGATGGTCTCTTAGTGGTAGGCACAGAAATTCTTTCTGCTGTTTTTGTTAAATCTAACTTTTTTATCACTAACCACAGGGTTTTGCTCATTAGCATCATTTAATTTGACTTACTGGGCAATTTCTTTCCTCTCAGAAGTATGAAAGAGTATTTTTCTTCTCAAGAACCATGACATGTAGCCTTCTATTTGGCTTCACCTTGATTCATCCTCAGCATCTGAAATTGTTCAGAACAGAGTTATTGAATGTCTGGTATTCACTGTCTATTTCTATATTTCATCCAAAATAATTATTTTAGCTAGAGAAAATGACAAAGTTTTCCATTTGGCTGTAATTTCTGTAGTCATTGTCTGAGCATGAGATAATTTCAGTGAGTGTTCCCAGTGTCCCAGAGTCCTGGACAAATAGCCATAGTTCACATATGATGCTTTAGGTACACTGTACTCACTGTACAAATATTGTAGGAAAATTTCTATGTTGACAAGAGCATTGCCTTGACAGGACCACCCACATATGAGCCATTTGTGCAGCACTTTGGTTGTAGATCTTCCACATTCAAGACACAGCAAGATGCAGCCTCATTGCACAGCAGCTGTGTAGTCAATAAACATATATTTCTGGCCAGAAAAGCTTAGGAAAAAATCATAGGAATATATTTTGTGGGAGATTTAGATGTGCATATTTTCTTTTCATTTAGTTCTCTCTAATTACTAATTCTCTCTAATTACTAATTTTCTGACCAAGGAAGAAAATATGAAGAAAATACAGTGAGTTCAGACCAGTGAGGGTGCAGGCAAGAGTGGAAAGTAGAGGAATGACAGAGAAATGAACAGTCCACTATACACACCTGTAATGGGATTTGCCAGTTGTGTATGTGAGTTATAATTGGTCTTCTCTTCTAAGTAATTAAGTCAAACTCATGTCTTTTCATAACTCTTTGGAGTCTTAATGTCTATATTTATAGTTTGCATTGTTTAATTTGTCAACATGGTGTGTATAAATACTGAGACATTATGAGGGAGTATAGAATCTGAACCCACTGTTGTGCTGAGACTGAGGACTGTAAATGTTCTACAAAGATTTTGCACCTATCTGAATCCCTTAAAGTGGATTAAAGGCTGAATGATGTCCTTCCCACCTATGTCCTGGTTTGGGATAAAAATGGTAAAATATTCTGGTTTGAATTTTTGTATCACTTTTTCTCTAATTACTTGTTTCACACATGAAAATTTCCTTGCTGCTTTTATTTGCACTGTAGGCTGCCTTTTAATGCATTTATCTATTGAGATTATTTATTTTTACACATCACTACAGAGGAGTCATTCTGAGTGCCATATTTTTCTAATATCAAAAATTTGTATGCTTTGAGAATCCAATATCTTCACATCAACTAGCAATTTATTGCAGTAGGGACAGAGCAACAGAATGTATCTCATTTTCTATGTTTGCATTTTGATATACTGATATGTATTAAAAGTACTTGGTAGCTCTGAGCATGAGTGGATGACTTACATATGTCTATTTATATTCCATTACTCATCAAAGAATAGAAAACAAACGTCAGCAAATTAGATGTAACCTGTTAAATACGATTATCATGAGTATTTTTTTCTAGAGAGGGTTAAAAACCATTTGACTTAAAGCTTTTTTCCATTGTCTGTACTTTATTCCTCAGGATATAAATCTAATTTGTAATTACTCCCTTCTTCTTATCTCAGAAACTTTGCCTGACACACCATTCCATATGTTTATGATTCTCTGAATGAAAAAGTGTTCCCTGACAACCATTCAGATTTTTTCCTTTAATTTCCATTTATGTCTTATTGTCTTATAATGTTCAGCTGAAAATATATGTTGCAATATTGTGTGACATTATCTGTATTACTTAAGATTTTATATAACCATACATCAACGAAACATCAGATAAATCTCATGCTTCTCCTTTTTTCCCCTACATTTTCCCTTCCAGATCTGTATAGGTAGTAGATTCAATTTAGTCTCTGTGACAAGTTGACTTTAAGCATTTCTTACAAACCTAGGACAGAACACATCTGTGATTTTGAGTCACTTTGAAAAGTGAACTGTATATATATAGTTTGCTAAGCCTTCTCTGCAATGAGGAAACATAGGAAAATTTGATAAATATTTGCACTCAGCACTATGCAGTATTGTTTACAGAACTTCATAGATTTACTAGCATTTGCAAATTGAGGGAATAATCCAGCAGCACACTGAATAAGAGCTTCAGGACTGGAACACTATATAATGTTCCCTGACTAATTTGCTGGACTTGCTAATAAATAACTAAGTTACACAAGAAAGGTATTCAGATGATTTGTAATCCTGCAATAATGGCTTCTAAATAGTTAAGACTGCACTGAGAGATGAGAACCTTTTTCTACTATATGCCATATACCAGCAGGGGACAAAATCAATCTTGTGAAGGCTCTGATTACTTGTGCTGCAAGTTTCTTGTCAGCAGATTCAAAATGTGCAGTGGAATGAATCTTCTGCCAGGTAGAGGTGTTGTCTATCAGCTGGGCATCTTTCCTCCCCTCTCTCCCTCCACCTTAACTTCCCATGGAATATGTGGTTGTGATAAATTAGAAGAAGAGAAAATACAAAGTGCTTCACTGCAACCATTTTAATCCTCTACTGTCAATGCAGAGGAAAGTACCAATTTTAGTACCTTCCAGGTGAAAAATGCACCCTTGAAGTAAGAACATGAGGAAGCTAAGGAACAAATGAAGGAATTGCTTTTTTCTAAAATATAATGCTACTTGAGTGTATACAAAAGTGTGGTGTTCAAAGGACAGGGTTTAAATCCATTAAGGACTGTTATTTTATCTGAAAAAGAGACAGTAAGTAAAATTCAAATTACAACACAGCTCTTATTAGAAAGGGTCTGGAAAAAACCTGGGGCTAATGAAAGCATTTTGGGAGGCTGAAAATCCAAATCATGATCTGAACCAAATATCAGAGTCATCCTTTACCTTTTTAGTAATCCAAACCAAATATATATATATATGGTCTTTGACAAGCTTTTGGGATTCTGTAGTAGTGATTTTGGGGAGTTGTGCTTGAATTTTGATCAAGAGAACCTTAAGAAAATAATTTTGATTTTTCAATGAAATTAAAGTTAATTATAACAAGCTAAGAAATAAATTCAATGTTTTGAAAAGACAAAATATATCATGCATTTTAACTGTGTTTTCTCTCAGTGCTATAGTAAAGTAGCTTGCTTTGTCTTACTGCTTTGGTAGAGGTGTCAGTTTTGCTGCTTAAACCTCTAATAGAGAGGTCCAATTTACAACATGTAGGATTACTGCTTCCTTCTCCCCATCTTCAGTACTCTTCAGTAGCCTTGGAAAGGAATTAATAGGTTTCAAATAAATATTCCCACAGTAATGCATCCTGGAGAACTTGAAGAAAAGACTGCAAAATTGGGAACTACAGATTCTTAAAATTCTACTGCAAATGCAGCACCTACCATCTTCCACAGACTGTGAGAGTATGATTTTAGTCAGTCTTCCAATAATCACAATTAGACTGACAGGTGGGTTGGTGAAGAAGTACCATCTTCCCATCTTGCAGATGGAGAAACAGATAGAGGAAATGGTCCAACAAGGATAGCAGTATGATGTTAATCCTCCTTTCTGCTTCTGAATTCTAACCATCCAGCCATTTTCTATCCCAAGATTCTTGCTTCCAGTGTTGTTCAAGTTTATGAGGTAAAATTACTTATTTTATAATCAGAGGCCTGAAATTCTGTTTGAAGGCAAAAAGCCAGGAAATGTTTCATTTTAGCAGGCATGTGTCTGTTTTATTAGTTGTCAGAATAGTTGATATTTAGTTTTGCTTGCTAATCAAATTCCCAAACTTCTAAACTATTCCCAATGCTCACGCTGCCCCTTACAACAGCAGACACATACTACTGCCAGCAGAAGTGGACAATCACTCAGTACAAAAGCTAATGATCTTCAGACATCTGCATTTGCAACTTCAACTCCTTTCCTGAAGGAAACCTCACAAAAGTGGGAAACAGGCCAATGCCATATTCAGAGGGCTTTGAATTGGCTATTTCATCAGTCCTCCAGATAATGGCTGAGTGCTGTGGGAGAGGAAGTAAGAATGACTATACTCTTGCATCTTTTCTCATGATCCTTGGGACAGAGGACTACAGATGCCATTGATTTCAGGGGAAAAAAAGTGATGCTGATGTGTTTGTGCTTCTGCCACCAGCAGCAATATGTATCAGCTGTTTTCCTTGCTGTCGAGTGCTGTCCTCTGCCCATATCTGGATCAGTCTTAATTAAAACACTATATTCTGGGAATTACAGTTTATTCAAACAAGGAGTAACTTGAAATAAAATTGCCATCTTAGCATATATGCTTATGAGACAGTTTTCTGTTTCTCAGATCTTCTCCCAGCCTCTTACTCAACTCCTGACAGATCAGAGCTGAGCTCAGGTGTTGCTGTTTCAAGCAGTGCTCATTATTTGAAAGGATGAAAACTCATATGAATGGCAGCCAGTGATTGAATATAGTATCATCTTTTGCAGGAAACTGCGGTCATGATAAGATGCTCTATGAGCTTTAGGTTCAAGAGCATTGCTGACGACCTGGAAGAACTTAAGAGAGTGGAATTCCAGTCACCTCCATCTATGTCCACTCTCACTGAGGTCCTGCAGGAGTACCTAGGTGGGTAAAGGATAGAGGAGCATAATTATCAGGCTGTTTCCAGGCATGAAGAGTTGGCATTCAGGGGTCTTACCAACTGCACAAATTAATTTTGTGGCAGTAATGCTTAGAGTGAAATTGCCCCTGCACATTATAGAGAACAACTTAGAGTAATCCTCTCTATACCGCCAAAAAAAAAAAAAAAAAGACCCCAAACCCCAAACGAATAAAAACGAATACACAGTATAGATTACAGTAAGGGGAGACTCAAAGTTGGCCATTGCATTTGAATTGCAAAGTAGCAATCAATTAGTTTATCATTAATCAGATAATTTTGGTGAACATGAATAATATGAAATGAAAAGAAGAAATAACTACCAGGATAATTTTCAGGAACCATCTCTCAGCTTTATAAACTAATCCTCCTCTAATGGCCCTTTTTAATGTAATTTATAGGTTCATCATTACCCTTTTTGTATTAGTAATTATTTCTAAAATACCAAAGAACCATCTTTTTTTCAAGGTCCTTCTATGTGCCTGATTTACAGCTGGGTTCGTGTTGGACTCTGTCTTTCTGAGGTTTGACATTTCAAAATATTTATAGCTCTTTTACATTAATGCCTTTCTCATGAATCTGAAGGTGACCGTTATTCCTTTCATTTTGTTGTAATTATATGGATCAACTATAGCTTTATTATTTCCACTATTTATCTGTGCAGTGTGTTAAAACTTTCAGATTAGCAAGTGATATTGAACATTATATGAATTATAACAAACAAATATTTCCTAAAACATAGGTTAAACTTGATGCATTGGCTAAGAAATTGTTCCAAGTGAAAGCACAAAATCTTTAATATTTTATTGATCAGATCTAAACCTTCTGCCCAAAGTGGCAATTAAATTTCAATTAAACTGACTGAAAGCATCATATTAAATTTCGGCACTTTACGAGCTATCAGATAATGCTGCAGGACAAATCTTTAGTATGATCACACTCTTTTCAAATTATATTATCCTGTTCATTCACAATAAAAGTGACAGGTTTAGGTATACTTTCAATATTTCTTGAATATAAACCCTCTAATGAACACATTTTATTGCCTTTAAATCAATTATTATTGGATATTTTAATAAAGTGGATTGAGCACTTTGTTTTACACACTGCTTAGAAGTTATTATATTTTGCAGTCAGTATAGCAAAGAAGTGTAACAGTATGAGAGAAATATCCAAATACCTAACATTATGCTACAAATTAAATCAGCTCTTTACAATGATTAATATGCTACCTTCCATTTCACAACAGCTACTGGTACAACATGTTAATTAATAACTGATTAAATCTCCAGGTTTGGGTCTCATTTCTTCCAGCACCGTGTTTGGGTAAGTGAGAAAGCTGAAGAAGATATAACCAAAATTGCAAGAAGACGCTGAAAGTGCTTTAGAAGTATTGTACCATATGAAGACCTCAGTGTTTTACTGTTGCCACTCCCTTTGTTCCAGTGGGGTTATGTGTATGTTTATGTTTAGATTGTCCAAAATACAGCTGCTGGTGGATATGTTTGTTAACTTGAGGTCATTATCACTGTCTCCTTTTACGTTACACACATACACACATTTAAATGTAAATAACAACATTCATCATATTTTTTTTTCATTAAACATAGATTAGGCATGAGGCCAATCTAACAAATGTCTGAGAGTAATCAAATTCATTTCATTTAGCAGGTGAATAGAAATCTATATTCTATATTGAAGTAAAAAGGTTATTGTGTTCTTATGGAAGATTACCTGAAAATAATTATCCACGAAGTAGTAAATTCCCAGGTGAACTTCTAAAGTCCTATACAGTCATTATGTGGGGAAATACCTATATCCTAACCTCCATAAATTATCTCCTGTAGATGCAGATGTCAAAGGTAAGATAGACAGGTAACATAGCTGTTTTGGGACAAGGCTTCCTGTGGATTCATCATCTACCAGTAAGTGAGTGGTGTCTTATGTAGACTCTTAATTCCTTAAACTTAATTATTCTGTAGCTCAAGCTTCAGAAGGAGCAGCATAAAAAGCTAAAAGAAATGCTCACTGTAGAGTCCAGTCCAGCTCCTCTAATATTCAGATACCTTTACATTCACCAGTTTTTCAAGGAGATTGAAATGTAATGTTCTGTTGCATTTGGAGAGGAACAAAAATCAATAAAGTTAAATATGGTGGGGTAGGCAGAGCACCTTTATCTAGAGGAACATGGTTTTGCTACTTGAAGTACAGAGTTAAAAATCTGAGGCGTGTCTTTTGCTGAGGCACAACACAATATTCCAGAGATTGTATTATTTCATATGAATAAGTATGTTTGGTTTATTTTCATCAGTAAACACTTCTTTTTCATTCTACTATCCTTCTCCCTTGGGAGCATAGCGAAGAAATAGGTGTATAAGGAAATAGGAAAAAGAGGCTTTTGCAGAATGACAAAGCTACAGAAAACATTATTTTGAAACCACTGCTCTTCTTTATATTTTCATTATTATAGGTGGATGTCAATGTATCCATCCAGGACACCATTCAAAATGGTTTGCTTAATCACCTACAGGGTAATAAGTCGGAAATCTGTCTAGGTTTGGGTCACTTGTGCCCCATCAACCTGTATTTGCTGTGGCTGGAGGGATGTTTTCCTTTGATTCATCAGCCTTCTTTCAGATCAACCTGTTCTTTGTGGATCAGGTGCTTGGTACAGAAAGGATATAGAATCATAGAATCACAGAATTTTAGGAGTTGGAATGGATCTTGTAGATCATCTAGTCCCACCTCCCCACTAGACCAGGATACTCAAGGCCTCATCCAGCCTGGCTTTGAACACTGCCAGGGTTGAGGCAGCCACTACTTCCCTGGGCAACCTGTTCCAATATCTCACCACCCTCACAGTAAAACACATTTTTCTGATATGTAGCCTAAACTTCCTCTCCTTCAATTTGAATCCTTGACCTCTTGTCCTATCATTGCAGTTCCTAATAAAGACCCCCTCTCCGGCTCCCTTGTAGCCCCTTCAGATATTGAAAAGTTGCTGTGAGGTCTCCACCAACCTTCTCTTCTTCAGACTGAACAACCCCAACCTCCTCAGCCTGCCTTCATAGGCAAGATGCTCCAGTCCTC
>NW_008682696.1:0-232 GCF_000695815.1 Acanthisitta chloris
GGGAGGGGACTGGGAGACACTGGGAGGCATGGGGGGGTCACCAGAACGGACTGGGAGGGGATTGGCAGCACTGGGAGGGTATTAGGAGGGACAGGGAGGGCCCTAGGGCGCATCGGGAGGGACTGGGAGGTTAAGGGGAGGGCGCCGGTGTGTACTGGGATGTACTGGGATATACTGGGACGCACCGATGTCCCTGCCCTGGGCGCGCGAGAAGACAGAGCGCATCTCCTAC
>NW_008682696.1:374-582 GCF_000695815.1 Acanthisitta chloris
GGAAGACCAGGAATCCCGTGAAGTCGGTGGTCCTGACGAGGGAAAACTGGATGTTGGAGTCAAGCTCCAGGATGGAGCCCACATTGATGCATCTGGGCCAACCCTCGGCATAGTTCTTCCACCTGGGCAGGGGACAGAGAGCAGTGTCACCTCCCTTGCCACCTCCATGGACCAGGTGGGCTCGGCCCCCTGTCCCCACATCCCATGT
>NW_008682697.1:0-5499 GCF_000695815.1 Acanthisitta chloris
TCTGTGTTTGCATATTTTTTTATTTCTGTTTATATATAAATATATATATGTTTATACATATATATACAAAATCACAGTTACTGTGCCCAGATGCCCAGGTTGCCCATACACTTCAACAGAATAACAAAATGAGAATGTAACATAACTGTGTATCCTGTCATCATCACAAATTGAATCAAAAAAAGTAGAATGTATGGAACTCTCCAAACTAAAACAACTATTGCCAGTGAGCAAATTTTCACTTTTTGCATTTCCTTGCTGACTTGTGTGGTAAGGTCACTGCAGACAACAGTTTGTTAAATTTTAACCAAAGAGAGCTTAGGTCCTCAAAAGAGATAACTTGTCATCCAGTGTGAAGTAAAGTTCGGTGCTCCGTTAAGGCTAAAGTACTTAATACCTTGCAGAGATGATGCCAGGAACTGAGAATTGAATTGCCAATGCGTACATTGCTGCCATAGGTGTTGCACCATTAAAAAATATTCTGCTTTTGTGCCTTGCCAGCTTGAAATGCCAAAAGTAATTTTATTTGTTTAGAGGAAGTACCGAATGAGTGCAAATGAGTGCCATGACCACAGGTGTCACACAGCTCCAGCAGTATGCCACAGTCCATTAGAAATGTAAAACATTTCAATAATATGAAAATAGTTCATTTTTCACATTCTGCCTCTTTTTTTATCTGCTTGAACTCCTATGACAACTTATACACAATCAGTCTAAAAGTTCTTTGATAGTCTTGACTTGCACCAACTTTGCTACAAGTCGAAGCAACTACTAAAATGCTTTCTGCCCTACCAGTTCTGGCAGCCATAAATTGCATTTAATCCTGCCATTAAGTGTATCTTTCCAATTAAAAGAGCTTATCCCAGACTGAAAAGGCCAGGGACTGGAGTCGTACCATAGTGACTTTGCACAGATGTTTCAGGCTTCTTGATGGACCATAGTTTGAAGTTATTTTCCAGAGCTTTTTAGGAAACATTTTGACTTATTGCTATATTAAAATTAAGTATTGTACAGTGTCACCTTTTTCCTCTTAAATTAGTTTCAGTGTGTGGAGATTAGCATACAGATGTACATTGTTAGAAATGATAAAATATTTTTGCCATTGTTAGAAATGGTAAAATATTTTTGCTTTTGATTGGACTGAATATTTGGTGTGCCTGGAGAGCTTGCTGCCAGGAAAAGGTCAAACTAGGAATCTCAGGTATTTCTGATAAACAGAAGGCTACCATTAATGCTAAACAAGGTGTGTTCCACAGCATGTTGTCCAGCAGGGGCTGTTGGAGAGCGATAAATGGAGTTTCATCCAAGGCCCTCTGAGTGTTAATACATTAAAACCAAAAATGCATAGTGCTACTAAAAACACTCTTAAGTGCTAAATAAAAAATACTGTCAGAGAGAGCCCATAACTTTACCCCTTGGGAATGATCACATTTTTTGGCTTAAAATATGAAGTGAGCCTTAATGAGGAATTGAAATTAGCTTGGAAATATTTAGTAATTCTAACTTCTTTGAACTTGCGCAAAGAGTTATTCATTTGCTAGTTCAAGAAGTAAAGCAAGAATATGTCCTGTTGAAATATATTAATAGGTCTTAACTTACCAACACTAGATGGCAAGAGACGGTCTATTTAATGTTAAGAAAGTACTATGAGTTTACAAGTATGTGTATCATCTTCAGATTTCAAGAGTGTTGAATGGATTACTGTCCAGAGCTGGATAAATTTGAATTCCACAGAGCTGAAATGCTGGAAATTAGCTGCATGATGTAGGAACCCAAATAACAGTGTTCCTGACATAGGAAAAAGTGATGGAAATTAAACATCTAGTTATGCACACTGTGTCTGCTCAATGTGCTGCATGCACTGCATGTGTTAGAATTTCTTCTCAGTTCTTTTTTTAATCTTTTATTCATAGCATTGCAGGTGATGAAAAATTTATGCCGTGAGTCTGGCACTGAAATTAAATGCAAAATGAAAACAGAAGCAGTTTATACTGACAGCTTAAATATCTTTATCTAGCATACGGTTGCACTATAAAAATCACTGTGTGACTTTTAAAATCTCCCATGTGCAAAAATGCAAACATTGCACAATAAAGGATAAAGTTAGGACTCTCTGTATAGTAGCTGAAAAGTTTTCACTCATTATTATTCCCTACTAATTTTTCAGAATTATTTGTGAATGCAGTTTCCTACACAGTCCAGTTGCTGCCACTGCTACGTGACATAGAGAAAACAATTGGGTTTGCATTATATTTTGTGAAGACAATTTCTATACGTGCCTTATTTTGAATTCAGGGAAAGGCATACATCTTGTACTTGCATACTGCAGTAGTAAGGTTAATTATTCAGGTGCATCAGTTCCTGAATTGTGACGATCATAGTATAACTGCTGTTACAAGAGCAGGATTACTAAGAATCATACATATATTTTTAAAGTCACAATCCATATAACTCATACTTAGAAAAGTCTAATTTTTAAGCAATTTTTATTGTAGCAAATTTAGACATAAATTACTATAATTAAAATGCTATTTTATTTTGAGTAATTCAATCACTTTTTTGCGGTGTATACCTGCAATGCATTTTTTGTGGTGGGTTTTTTCTGTTATTTTAGCTGTTTATGTAATGTCAGGTCACTAATTATAGTTTTAAAACTAAATTAGCATCAGGAAAATAATTGCTGTGAACTTTTGTGAGTAGCACATTACTGTGCATCATTAGATCAATGTTCTAAGAAAACTAATTATGTTTTAAATATTTTAATAACTATGAAATGTGAAATGTACTGTCTAATTGCAGTCATGTAGAGTACTAACTGTAAACTACCAATTACATTTTCATATGTAGAAGCCTCTTCTCCAGTGCTTACCAGTTTTACATCAAGTTTCTGATTTGTGGCTTTTTACAATGCCTTATATAAACGTTGGTGTGTATAATTATGCAGATAATTTTATACAATATTAGTTGTGGTAAGAGTGCACTGAAAGTCTGCTTAATTCAGTAATTCATTTGCATTTTAATGATTCTAACAGCATAAGGTTGCAGAGTAAAATTGAAACATCTTGTTGACTGCTACTGCAGTGTGAAAAGAGTTGAAGCTCTTATTTTGTGTTCTTAGTTTCAATAATATGTCACAACTGAGTTAACAAAATCACCTGCAATATATCTTGAAGTCCATTATATAATACAAATATATTGAAAACATTTTGGAATTTGGTATCTGTGGCACTTGATTGCTGATTTTACTACGTTCCCTACAAGGATTCAGCACTTGAGCAGATAATTCTGGTAGTGATGGCGGTCTGAATATATCGAATGCACTTGAGGGAAGAGGCTGAAATGCCTTTCAGTTGGAGGGAGGAATGTGAGAAACAAAGACTTTTTTATTTTCTAATCAGATATTTTAGAGACATAAGATACAGTCTAAGGGGGTTATACTGAAGGACTAAATGTGCCAGCTTTCACAAATGCAGGGAATAACATATTCTGTTGATCTGTATCAATAGATTTTCAGTTAGCTATGTAACATTTCTTTCATTTCCTTTATCATATACAGATTTAATATCAACATGAATAAGTCTAAATTGTTTGCTTCTTTCTTCCTAATTCCTGAAGCAATGTATAAGCCTGGAGAGGTTTGAAGTGACAGCATTACAAGCAGTCTTTTGCATACATGGCCTTTAGGGATGAGTGGCTACCTTGCATCTAATAAACAAGAAAGTGATTTCATTGAATAATTAATTAAGTGGCATAAGTTGAGATAGCAAGGAGCAAATGTAACTTCAGACAAATGGTATTTGCTTTGTGTGGGGTTATCTGAGAGGGATGTTGCTTCACCAAAGGATATTAAAAAAAGGCTCATTATATTAAGGTGTTCTTTCACAGAACACAACCTAAAATGATCTAGCAACTTTTTCATTTGCTGAGCTCTTTTGTGTGCCTCTATCAAAACCACTCTCGCCACCAGGGGGGTAACTGGGATTCTTTTAGGCCACTGAGTTTTGTTTATAATGAAAATTCCTAGTGAGTTTCAGATGTGTCACCCAACAATTAAATAGAGTCTAATTGGTTGATCCATATTAGGGTCAGCAGCTAGTTACGGAATAATAGCTTGCAGTGCCCCACTTGCACAGTTCTGAACCAAATTAAATTATTAATCTACTCTTTGCTTCAATGTAGCTTCACAGGGATCCCTAACCTGCCATACTGAATAAAGCAAAACTACTGCTTTACATTTTCATTATGATGAGTTATATTTTAAATTGCAAATACATTCCCACTTAGTTCGCACAGAATATCACATTTGATATCTTGAATTTCTTCAGGCAGTTAGTGTTTATGTTTATTTTGTTAATTCCAGTTATTAAATGGACCTGGGAACTCACAGACATACAGTTACTATAAATAAACTATTGAAAGAGTCAGAATATGAGAGTTTGAAAGAACTAAAGGGAAAATGTTTGTTTTCTTCAACTGATATTGTTTTAAATTGAGAAGGATTTCATGAACTGAAATGATCTAAAAGTTAAATCAAAATTAAACACAATTAGCTTTGTAGTGGCAGTGAGGAAACAGGTCTCTTACCTTTTCTGACATTATATGCTTATTTCAGTTTTGTGTTATTTATTTAGTCAAAGCTGGTGTGCATCATGTGTCAGAGTACACTCTAAGCTGATTATTACTGTATGGAGAGAACAATGTGTTCTCTAATAAAACTTGCAATTTTTCTTTTAAGAGTCACACTTCGTAATTTGCATAAAGCAACAGCTCAGATGAATCAAATTCTACATGATTGTTAATTCTAGCTTGGTGAGGAATATTGTAATTTGAATTAAATTTTGTGAAATAATGGTAGGAAATATCCAGCTATGTGCTTTTTCATTATTTTAAATTTTTTTTTTACAATATCTAGTGCCAGTACCCACCAAATTTAGTGGTCTTTACACTAGATCCTGTTGCTTTTAAAACAGGATAGATAGATAGATAGATAGATAGATAGATAGATAGATAGATAGTTATGTACTGCCTTTAGGAACAAAGAAGCAGGTCTTGTTTTTAATTTCAGTGGAATGAAGTTTCAGGCTTTTATGACACATTAAATAGAGGATGCTACTTGTTGAGTAGGGGACCTGGGAAAGAGATAATCCAAAGGGATTGTTGTATAAATTGTACTTTGAAATTTGGGCAGCTATTCTAATGATTCTGCATTGTGGCTTACATTGTTGGTGGGCCCAGCTCAGTACCAGAGATACTACCACAAGACCAGGATTAGTACTGTTGTGCCTATGAATAAGTTACATACCACTGAAGTGATACAGTATTGTAGTTTACACCTAAACTAGATATAAATAGCTGTTTCCTATGCTGTGGATCTCCAACTGTAGAAGAACCTTTGATCAAGCAAATGGTTTTGCTGACTGTCGTGGTTTAACTCCAGGCAGCAGCCAAGAACCACGCAGCCACTCACACACTCCCCCACCAGTGGGATGGGGGACAGAA
>NW_008682697.1:5630-7679 GCF_000695815.1 Acanthisitta chloris
CATCTCCAGGAGAGCAGGGCCCATCACGCGTAACGGTTCCTTGGGAAGACAGACGCCATCACTCCAGATGTCCCCCCTTCCTCCTTCTTCCTCCACCTTATATACTGAGCATGATGTCATATGGTATGGAATATCCCTTTGGTCAGTTTGGGTCACCTGTCCCAGCTGTGTCTCCTCCCAATCTCCCATGCATCCCCAACTTCCTTGCCAGCGTGGCAGTACGGAAAGCAGCAAAGGCCTTGACTCTGTGTGAGCTCTGCTCAGCAATAACAAACACATCTCTGCATTATCAACTCTGTGTTCTGCACAAATCCTAAACATAGACCCATACTAGCTACTGTGAAGAAGGTTAACTCTACTTCAGCCCAAACCAGCATACTGATACTTTCAAATAAACCTGTTACTCAGCTCTTGGATGACAAATTTTAAAAGTAATGTCAATAAGCTTAGCTTTGGTCTTGTTGTATTCATCTGGAGCTAGTCTTGCTTTCAAGAATTTTTTTTTTTTTTTTACTTAATCAAGCCCAGAGAAGAATCATGACCCAGTTAAATGAATGGTAGCAACAGTGCCAATGAAACGCAGGGTAAAGGAGGAGAAAAATTTGAAACATTTATATAGTTTCCTCAATTCTTACTCTATTAGCAATATTAATTTAGAAGCAGAATGGAAATTTATGTTAAAGGTGAGGTTGCTGTCAAAAAGAAATTAGGGCATGTAAAACAAATAGGCTAGAGAATAACACAGAAATATCATTACAGAAGCTCTGTCTCATTTTGAATGTTATTTCTCATGGTTGGATACCCTTCTTATGATGGATGTGGCAGACTGGTGAGAGCTCAGAAAGAGGGGTGCGAGGGTATAAAGTTTATATTGTACCAGAAAACAAGGAAAAGTGTGTGCAACTAATGTGCAACTAAGCTTTTCCTTCAGAACTGTGCATCTTAATAGGTACTGATAAAGAAGAAACACAAACTGGACAGATAAAAGGTAGTCTCGCACCATTCTCTAAATAGGCATGATTGGAAAAAGCATCTTGTGGAAAGGGATATCAACAGCCTACCTTTGGTTTCATGTGCCTGCCTTCTGGATTTTCCTTGTTAAAATGTTTCTAGGAAACTTTTTGCAAAAGAAACTCCTCTTTCTCATATCTTGTAAAATACGTTCCTGCAGAGCAGAGCTTTGCACCATGCCTGTCTCCTTAGTGGCTACTTAGTCCAGTGGCTACTTAGTCTAGTGGGGAGGTGTCCCTGCCCATGGCAGGGGGGGTTGGGACTAGATGATCTGTAAAGTCCATTTCAACCCTTAAATTCTATGATTCTGTGTTTCTCTCTCCATACCTCTTGCTATCTGTTTTCTTCTCCTCTCCAAAACTGTAAAGCATTTGTTGTTTATGCAAATTGTCATATATATTTCATACATATAATTTTGTTAATTTACCTTTTACTCCCACAATAAGAGTGTTTTTGCATACCATCCATATTCTAAGCCATTTTTAACTACTTTAAGTATTCACTGATAGAAATATAGCCCCAGCAGCAGATGTAATCACCTCTGATCAGGGTTGTTGTCCTTTTTGAGGTTCTTCAGTTGTTTTTTCATTTCTTGCTAAGGCCCAGAATGATATAACTGTGTTTTATTGATACTTAGGCTATCTATTTGAAGTCTAGTTCACACATGACTATTCAAGCTGTCATCATACACCTTGAATTCAGAATAACCCTACTCTAGTGTTATGATCCAATTAGTGAGAGATGCCTCTGCCCAAATTAAGGTGCAAATGAGACCATATGCTAATGTATGCCAATAATAAGGATTTTATTTAACAATGAATGTAAGGTAGAGAGATAGAAAGTACTAGAAAAACTTCCAAGTATCCACGGAGGCATATTCTTAATGTACATCTGAAGTAAATATGGTTGTGCCTTTATTTGCATGCTGCTCCAAGATTTGGGAGGGTTTCAGTGGTCATTGGTGGTCACAGATACCATCTGTCCCATAATTTGTTTGACCAATGAGACATGTATAAGCAGTTACTTCCTTTCACACTG
>NW_008682697.1:7725-8038 GCF_000695815.1 Acanthisitta chloris
TAACCAGATCTTGCCTCTTTCAGGCCTGAAATTAGTGCCATCCTGTCATAAATTCCTTGCTTATCTCAAGTTGCCACTATGGTGGTTTATCTTATAGCAAGTTCCTTCTGTGTCTAGTGCTTGAGACAGCCAGCTGTGCTCTTTAATTCCTTCATCTGGTTTTTTGGATAAGTGGGTTTTAGCTGTTGTCTGCCAGCCTCTTCTTGACAAGGACAAATTTAACATAAGAAAAAACCTTAATCAATAGAATAACTGAATAGATAAATAGTGCAAATAATTTGCTAGCTCTATTATAATTTAAAAGTTTAATATA
>NW_008682698.1:0-478 GCF_000695815.1 Acanthisitta chloris
CCCCCAATTCCCTCCTGAAGGATCCCCAAATCCTTCCCGACCCCCCCAGACCTGGGAGGGGGTCCCCAAAATCCTGGGCTGGGAGCTCAAATCCTTCTTTGCACCCCAAAACCTCAAGGGAGACCCTAAACCCCTGAGCCCCCCAAAAACCCCTGGGGGGGTCTCCCAAAACTTTGAGGGGGTCCCCAAGACCCTGAGGGGGTCCCCAAACTCTTTGGGGTCCCCAAGACCCTGAGGGGGTCCCCAAACTCTGGGGGGTCCCCAAGACCCTGAGGGGGTCCCCAAACTCTGGGGGGTTCCCAAAAACCCTGGGGGGTCCCCAGACTCCCAAAAGTTGCCCAAAACCTCGAGGGGGTCCCAAAACCTCAACTGAGACCTCAATAAATTCTTTTTTGCTCATCTGAACCCCAAAGTTTCTCCTTTTTCACCCCAAACTTGCATCTTTGTGCCCCAAGTTTTCTCTTTTCCCCCCAAATTT
>NW_008682698.1:569-1374 GCF_000695815.1 Acanthisitta chloris
ACCTTTTCCATCCAAATTTGCTCCTTTTTCACGTGACATTTGCATCTTTGTGTCCCAAATTTTCTCCTTTGCCCCCCCAAATTTGCTCCTTTTCCCTCCCAAATTTGCTCCTTTTTCTCCCCATATTCACCCATTTTTCACTTCAAATTTTCATCTTTCCCCCAAATTTTCTTTTTCCCCAAATTTGCTACTTTTCCCCTCCCAAATTTGCTGCTTTTTTCTCCCCATATTCCTCCATTTTTCACTCCATATTGTCACCTTTCCCCCAAATTTCCTCCTGTTCTCCCAAATTTTCTCCTTTTCCCCCAAATTTGCTTTCTCTCCCCATATTCACCCATTTTTCACTCCACATTTTAACCTTTCCCCCAAATTTCCTCCTTTTCCCCCCCTAAATTTTCTCTTTTTCCCCTCAAATATTCTCTTTTCCACCAGCTTTTCACCTTTTTCCCCCAAACTTGGTTCTTTTTACCCCAATTTTTCACTTTTTCCACGGAAATTTTCACCTTTTCACCCCAAAATTTGCTGCTGTTGCCCCAAATTTCGCCTCAGTGTCGCCGTCTCGTGGTCACTATTAGGAACTGCAGTTCCTGTTTCTCAGTGTCTCCATCTCGTGGTCACTATTAGAAATTGCAGTTCTCGTTTCTCAGTGTCTCCATCTCGTGGTCACTATTGGGAATTGCAGTTCTCATTTCTCTGTGTCGCCGTCTCGTGGTCACGATTAGGAATTGCAGTTCTCATTTCTCTGTGTACGCATGCTAATGACGATGACGTCGATGGGCGTGGCCAACAACTAGGCGGGACTTCA
>NW_008682699.1:0-6052 GCF_000695815.1 Acanthisitta chloris
TCACCCCAGAATGCGTTTGAATGTACACACATTTGATTAAGTGTGTGATATGTGTCTTCCTCGGGTTTTTTTCCTCGAAGAGGGTTTGTCACCCCATTTCTTTTTTTTGCCTTCACAAATAAAATTTATGGAGACAGCAGAAAATTTTCTTTATTAAATCCTAGTTCCAGAGCATAAATGATTCCTGATTTCATTCTGTTAGACACTCTTACCAAAATAGCACAGTCCTCACTAACATAACCCTGTTACATTAGTCTGTCATCCTGTATTTATATGTCAACAAGAGATGGCCCTCTGGAGCAAAGCAAATCTAACAGAAAGCAAATTCAGACATCAGAAGACTTCACTGAGTACTTTTCTGGTTATCTCAGCCTTCGGTCTTTTGTCACACATACCCATACCATCCCTGCACAATAAATCTAAGTGTCTCGAACCCATTTCTATCTACCTCCCCAGATGATTTAATATGAAATATCTGATAACCTTTACTCACATTAGTTTTCCCCTCTTCCTTCCCAGTTTCTAAAATCTAGCACATGAAGCCTTGTTAATGGTAGCAACTACGGAGCCCACCATGACTAGAAAGGGGACTCAAATGCCACCCGCATCTGAGAGGTCAACCACTCCCTCCATCTGGAAACTGCACAGTCGGGTTTTTTTGGCGTGCTTCCACTTGCCAATGGGCAACAGACATACAAAGACAGGTAGAATGCTACTGGAAATGTCAGGCATGAGCTCTAGCAATGAGCTTGAAGGTCTCCTTGGTCATTGAATACAAGTGGTCTACTTTAAGTCTTAGGCACACCAAAGAACCTATGTGAGGCACCTTGGGTAGCACACATTATGTCCCATACTGTGCATATTGTGCTAATCCAATGCAATGAGTTTCCGAGACTGTTAAAACCGAAAGTAAATCCTGAAACTTCAGGCAATTTTTAAAATGACATGGTATGTACTATTTTCACCATGATACATATTTTTGATGAATCCTGGGCATATACTTTTAACAACTTGAAATCTTGTATTTAGAGGAGAAAAAAAAGCACAGTAATTCAAATTTGCCTTCATTCTTGAAATTCTAGGATTCTAGAAAGAAGTCTCCAAGGCAAATAATGTCCTTCCTATGCGGGTAGACAGTCTTGGAAATAATATTCTAAATGGAGTTTGTTTGCCTATTTGCTTATATTTTTGTCACTAATTATAATCAGCCGTAAAACCAGACCTGATCTTTCTCCCAGATTAGTAACAGAGATGTTTTCCATATTTTACATTAATTCTACTCTGTAGAGGTCAGGAGAGCCAAAACCTTCGACAGCAAAATCTGGTCTTACTCTCCAAATCTTACAGTGGGTGCTTGGCAGATTCAAGGATAAGATGGGATAGAGGGCTGAACGCTGATGTGGCTGAAGGAACCTATTCATCACTTTTCCACCTCTCCAGAGGTACAGGAAAAAAATAGCACCGATGAAAGCCATAGCTAGCATTCTGCACAAAAGGAGTCTAAGGCTTTGGGGAAAACTCTAAAAAGAGAATCTTTCTATGATTATCCACCTCTGCTGAATTTCCTGCTGGAGGGATGAAGTAGGTCATGAAGATCTTTAGCTAAATTCTCAGCTGACTCCAGCATGGTAGGATTTATACTTGCTTTTGAACGGCACAATACTAACTTCAGCTCCTTTAGTTTCATCAGTATTTATTGCTACATGGCTTAAACTCTCGTAACACTACCTCTGATTTTGGCTTCATGAGTATTGCTAAGCCTATGCTGAGTCATAATACTACATGCAGGGTCTAGAAAAGGGGCATTTGAGAAGTAATTAACAAAAATATAACAGAAACAATGTCTGTCATCTCTACCATTGGTTGATTTCTTGCACTGAGTTATGACCATGCCTCTTGGACTCTCTGTAATACAAGGTTTGAAAATGACCCAGTCTGAAATTTAGGATCAGTTGAAATCAACAGTAAAAGTTCCAGTGCCTCCAAAGAAGAAAGGCTTTAATTCCTTTATTATAGTCCACATTCAGCACAACATATTAATTGAATTAATTTTGGAGGAAAATAAGAATAAAATACTTCTTAAGACTATGATCTGCTAAGCATAGTTTAGTGATTTATATATATGTGTATGCATATATACACACAAACTCAGAAATTAATTGAAGATACAGCAACTTCTGCTACAATCCTTGGTTCCCTTGCACTGCATTCACTATGTCTGTAGGAGGTTTACTACATAGCCATGCAATTACAGAAAACTATGTTAACCAATCTTTTCATATGTTTAATGTGATCAGTGCTCAAAAATGTTTAAGACTAACCAAGTCCTCAAGGGCTTCCTGCTCAAGATAAGTAGTAGTGAAAGTTCCACAAAATAGATAATATTGTGATTTTACAAAGATCAAAGCCAGAAATAAAATGCATTAAAGAAAAAAGCAAGTCATTTGACTACAGTTCAAAGTATTAATCAAAATATTTCCATGCATCTGGGAACATTTGTGGAAACTGTACTGGAAAAATATTTGTGCTGTAATGTACTCTTGCTAAAAGCAAACCCAAGAGAAATAGATGTTCACATTGTAACTTAGGCAGACATAAGTGAGGCAATGTTTACTGGAACTGTTAAGTGTGAAGAAACACCACAAATTGCACAATAAGTGCATGGACTAAATAAAGAAAATTTACATGATACTTTTGCACTGCAACAGCCAACTCAAGGCTTCATGGTCATTCATATGACAGATGAACAAAACTAAGAAGGTATGATGTTCAAGTGTTTTAGATGAGTCTAAAAGCAGACAAAAATGTCCTGTATCTTTGGTCACAGGCAGCAATTCTGTTACCCACTTAGTTTCAGAGACAATGAACAGCAATATCTTCAGAACTGAAGGAAATATCTAGTTTCACCTGAATATTTTAAACACAGAAGTATTTTCAAAAAGGTTCTTTTCACTAATGAACACATATGCTGCTAATGCATAGAACGCTGCCATTACTGAAACTGTTGAGGTGGCACTGCCAGTGTCATGGAAAGCAGATGGATATATTACCATTCATTTTCAATATTTCACTGAAGAAAAGTCACTGGAAAGGCCTCAAGAATATTAAAATGTGCCATTTTATGAAGTGTATTAGTATGTATACAGAAAGTGGGAAATGTTATGAATATCACTGAAAAAATAGATGACTCCTAGCTTCCCTCTATGTATGACTGAGCAGCAGACGTGATGAGTAGGAAACCTGGAGCACACCACATGAAAGCACTAGGGAAGGAAAGCAGCAGGCACCCTGCAGTGACTGAGATGGCAAGGCACACCTTACACCCACATTCATTTGAAAGGAAGGGGGACATGACACATGGGTAGGGAGGTCAGCAATTTCTCATGGCCAACAGCACAGGAGGGAGACAAGTGGCATGTCAATGCCACTGGGAACTATTTTCAGCCTGCAGTGAAACAAGCTCACCAAACTAAGTTCTATTTCATGGCACCTTGCTTAGAGGTTGCTAACGACCAGGGAGGTTTGAAATGTGTACACACCCGAGCTGCCTTGCTGCTGACATTTGAATCATTCCAATTAAATGAGACAGGCCAATAATTTACAGGGTTTCTGATGTGAAGTGATGATTTCTTGAGAAGTAAGACCAGTTCTACTAGAGAGGGCCCAAAAGTCCCTCATGTCCCGAGGCTCTTCTGGTCCTCAGCAACTGAAGCAATTGCTGGCATGATGTAGTCTAAAGCCCCAGTAAATGAAGGGTTCTGACACAGAAATAAAAAAAACCCCACCACCACACAAGCAAACAAACAACCCCACTGCCACGTTTTCAAGAGTTTTCTGTCCATGTGCATATGCACAATCTTATCTTCAAAACAAAATAAAACTATCTTGCATAAAAGTTCCCCAAATGACAGTGTTAACACAAATCTGATTCAGTTAGTCACTTAAATGAGATTAGTCAAAAAATGTAATACAAGTCGCAAACTTCTCTGCCTGGTCTCCAGCAGAGCCAATACAAAGGAAAGCCAAAATTCTTAGGCAGAGTTTTTTAGATATGACCTAACACTACTCACTGCTACTTTTCTAGTCATCTACTTTTCTGCTTCATGTACCATACTCCAAGGTGATAGATGTGTAAAGAAACCAGTGGGATGTGGGGGTTTTTTTCAGTCATTTCTTACACATATTTGAGACTTGGTCTTGCCATTAAATCTTCATTCACATTAGTCATTCCACTGACTTTGATGATTTACATTTGTGATTAATCCTGACTTAAATGACAGCATTAAATCTTTAAGAAATAAACCTCACTCAATTTGCACAAAAATGCTTAGGAGTCTGTGTGCTTGACCACTGCAGGCAGAGAGACATTGAGGACAGGTATTTTTCTATGACGTTGTGCTTTTTAAGTTATGATGCTGAGAACAAACGTCTCATGATGGATTTCTACAGCCACCATAACAACTAAGAATAGTAAAATGCGTATTAACATGCTGAGCAGTTGGCTCTCCTATGACAGTAATTATCAGTGAGTCATTTGTTGAAGCCACTATGCTTTGCAAAATAGTTGGAAATGTGTTCTATTGAAGTGAAAATTGAGTAGTAAACTTAAAGACATGCAGAGCTATAAAAAGTTTGTCACACAGCAATGACTAGCAGAAGGACAAGAAGAGCCTTTGTTCTGTGCAGGGGATGTCTGTGCTACTGTTTCATGGTTATTGTACATTAAAGCTGTGCAAGTACTGGGCAGGCTAATTATAGTCTTATGAGAGAATGTAGTATAATTCTTACTCTTGGACCCTTGCTCTCAGGGCCTGTAGAGAGTCTGGAAAACACCCTTAGCAAGGATCACTGAAAAGCATGCTCCTGGTTGTTCAACAGCTGTTGTTGCATGGACTTCACCATTTAACATCTGGCAGATGGCTTAATTCAAACTTTTCCTTCTGAAAGTCTGCTCAGCTGCTTGGTAACCTTGGAAGACTAGAAATAACATTGCTATAATTCCTTTGCATCATCATCATGCCCATCTGACAAGTTTCTTCTTCTGTGATGCAGCAAGGAGGTACCTTTCTTGCCAATAATTCCAACTAGGACCTAGAGATGTGGAAAATGGGGCTACCACTACTACTCAAGTCCAGAGCAGGACTTTGTCTGATAGACATTTGGAAAAATCTCTACCAAGCACTGCTAGTATAAACCCCTTTTGCACTGCTGGCTTCCTAACTCTTAGGTTGCAGAATTCTAAAACCGAAATCCAAGAGGGTGGGTAGAAAGTGGACTAATATGCACCAAGAGAGTTAAAAAGTCACCAGAGCAGACACAAATTGCAAAAGTGAGCTTGCCTTTTATAGTGCAGTCATCAGGACATTCATCTTTGGAGAAGGTTATCTGTGTTTCACTACTTAGAGGACAGTTTTGGCACTGTCCAACATGACATCCTTGTCTCTAAATTGGAGAGACATGGATTTGATGGGTGGACCACTCTGTGGATAAAAAACTGACTGGATTGTCGCATACAGAGAGTTGTCCATGTGGAGGCCAGTGACAAGTGGTGTCCCTCAGGAGTCTGTGCTAGGGCCAATACTGTTCAACATACTCATTGGCAACATGGACAGTGGGATTGAGTGCAAGTTCACTGATAAAATCAAGCTGTTGACACGCTGGAGGGAAGGGGTGTGCCATCCAGATGGACCTTGACAGGCTGGAGGCGTGGGCCAATGCAAACCTCATGAAATTCAACAAAATGAAGTGCAAGATCCTACTTCTGGGCCATGGTAGTCCCAGGCACACCTACAGGTTGGGTGTGGGAAGTAATTGAGACCAGCAACAAGGAGAGACAGTAGATGAGAAACTCACAATGAGTGTCATTGTGCACCCACAGCCCAGAAAGCCAATCGAATCCTGGGCTGCATCAAAAGGAGTGTGGCTAGCAGGTCAAAAGAGGTGATTCTTCCCCTCTACTCTGATCTCGTAAGACCCCACCTGGAATACTGGGTGCATATCTGGTGCCCTCAACAGAAGAAGTACGTGGAACTCTTGGAGCAAGTCCATAGGA
>NW_008682700.1:0-1115 GCF_000695815.1 Acanthisitta chloris
GAATCCCCCCAAGATTCGCTCTCAGCCCCCCCAGATTTGGGCTCTGCACCCCCAGATTCCCTCAGCCCCCCCAGTGCCTCCACCCCCCAAAAAAAGAACAATTTGGGTCCAAAACCTCCAGTTTTCCCCCTGGTCGATTCATTTCCGTGCGCCAACTTCCCATTTTTCCTTAACGACCTTCCCCTTTTTCCCTAACAATACTTTTTTTTTGGCTCCTAACCAATATTTTCAGCCGATCAGGAATTTTTTGAGGTGTTACTAACGCAAATTTTTCCTCCCATTTTGGGGCATTTGGGGCTGATTTAACCAATTTTTCCACTGCTAAATTTTCTATTTTAGGTCACAACTTTTCAGTTCTCATTAACCATTTCCACTTTTTCCTGGGACAACTCCAAAAAATCCTTTGGGAATCAGCTGATTTTCAGGGGAATAATGTGGTTTTGGAGGGTGAAAATGTCGGTTTTTTGCTGATGATAATGTGAATTTTTAGGTCTTAACCTTTGTCTCTTTGATCATAACCTTTGTTTCTTGGGGGATGATGTTGGTTTGGGGGTGATAATGTGTTTTTATAAGGTAAAAATGTGTTTTCTTGGGGTGATAATATGTTTTTGTGAGCTAATAATGTGCATTTTAGGGGTAATAATGTGTTCTTTTTGGAGGAAAATGTTTTTCTTGGGGTAACAATGTGTTTTTTTAGGGTAATAATGGTCTTTTTAGGAGTAAAAATGTCTTTCTTTGGGGTGCTAATGTGTTTTTTAGGATAACTGTGTGGTTTTTGAGAGTGATAATGTGTCTTCTGAGATGATAATGTGTTTTGGGGGGTAAAAATGTCGTTTTTAGGAGGAAAAATGTCCTTTTTAAGAGTCATAATGTACTTTTTTAAGCTAACCATGTTGTTTTTTAGGGTATTAATGTGTTTTTTAGAGTCACAATGTCATTTTTTAGGAGTAATAATGTGCGTTTTTAGGGTAACGATGTCCTTTTTTAAGCTAACCATGTGCTTCATAGGGTGACAATGTCATTTTTTAGGGTGCTAACATCATTTTTTTGGGTACTAATGTGATTTTTCGGGGTGCTAACGCTGTTTCTCGGGGTGCTCACTGCTGTCACTGCCA
>NW_008682700.1:1205-1520 GCF_000695815.1 Acanthisitta chloris
TTAGGCACTAAGTGGTGTTTCCCTGGCACTGCCCTTCGCTCTTGGGGCAGAGCTGGCAGCGTTGGGCCCTCCCGGAGCTGCTGTAGGTAGAGAGCAGAGTTAGCCCAGAGATTTATTTTTTAATTTTGGGGGTGCCAGGGTTTTTTTTTGAGGGGGGCAGGGGTGGGTGCTGAGCTCTGTGGGTGTGTGTTGTAACTGTGTCTCTCTCACTCTCCGGGAATGGTTCCTTCCAGTGCAACTGCAGATCGAAGACCTGACCCGCAAACTGCGCACGGGAGACCTGGGCATCCCCCCTAACCCCGAGGACAGGTCGGG
>NW_008682701.1:0-302 GCF_000695815.1 Acanthisitta chloris
GAGGAGGAAGAAGAAGAAGAGGAAGAGGAGTGAGGCCTGTTCGCCCATAAAGGGTTTTGGTGCTGCCTGGCAGAGCTGGGAATTCAGGGAGAGGAGGGACTATATTGCCCCAAGAACTGTGCTGTCTCATATTCCCTCCTGGTTCCAGGCCAGGAGCAACCTGGGCTAGGGGAAGGTGTCCCTGCCCATTCAAAGGAGTGTGAATTATAGAATCATAGAATCATCGAATCAACCAGGTTGGAAGAGACCTCCAAGATCATCCAGTCCAACCCTACCGTGGTCACTAGATCATGGCCCTAAGT
>NW_008682702.1:0-4489 GCF_000695815.1 Acanthisitta chloris
GGACACTGAGCCACAGACCACAACTCTGCATGTGACCTGACCATCCAGCCAGTTCTTTATCCACCAAGTGCTCCACCCATCAAATCCATGTCTCTCCAATTTGGAGACAAGGATGTTGTGCAGGATAGTGTCAAACGCCTTGCATAAGTCCTGGTAGATGATATCAGTTGCTCTGCTCCTATCCCCCAATGCTGTGGCCCCATCACAGAAGGCCACCGCATTCGTCAGACATGACTTGCCCCTGGTAAAGCCATGTTGGTTATTACCAGTCACGTCTTTGGTTTTGATGTGCCCAAGCATAGCTTCCAGGAGAATCTGCTCCATGATCTTTCTAGGTATATTTTAACTACCTTCTCATTATTACTCCCAAAAATAGACACTTGCGTGTACATATGTGTGTATTAGATAGATTGTTCTTCTTTACTTTGTACCTATGACATATAAATGATTCTGTGTATAAATTTGATTTTCTGGAAATACTTAGTGTAGTTTAGCTTGCTTGTACAGCTTCTGTGGTTTGATCTAGCAGCCTGGAGGTGCTAGAAGAAAGAAAAAGCCTTCACCTATGGAAACTGAGGCACTGCTAAGTGTTGAAGATAAAACTTCCTCTTGTGTTGTTGGAATATTGAAGTAAGAATGGAAAGAAAACAAGGCAATAAAATCATGTCTAGGCTTCATAGACAGTGAAGGTGATATACCTGAACATCTTCTGACCCCTTCTAATTGAGAAAAATTTCCAGAAGGTGGTTATCCTACTGAGCGAAGAGGAGCTAGGAGCGGTTTTCCATCAACCATCAGTCCTCTCATCAGGGCTTAGCACTGCTTTTCTGCTAAATATTTTTCTGCTCTAATTTTATTCTAAGCCCTTTCACAAAGGTCTGATGTCTCATAAAATCTTTTTCCTAAATTTCCTTTGGTGATCTGTCATCCTCCATCTCACTTTTTTTCCCATACAGTGTTGCTCAACACCTGAATTTTCATCCTTCTCTGACCATTAAATGACCCTGCTGTTATAATTACACTCCAAAATCAATTTCATTCATAAAATTCATTAGTATTAATCTGCTAGTGTTAGGAAAATGAAACACACTGTGTTTTTAAAATCAACACTACTAAAAAGGGACTATACCAAGCTGAAGGAAAATTACTTCTGGAGATCCTTAGGGATGAGTCTTGCGGCCAATCTCGTTCAGCATTTTCACCAGTGGCATTGGTACAAGAAGTAGGAACTCTAATGAAACCTGTTGATGATGTGGATCTGGGAAGCTTGACATGCTCTGATCTTGATTTAATATTCTCCCACTGCTCAGAGGTGACAACAATAACCAGAAATTGCCTTTTTTGGCCTGAATTCACAGGTCTTGTCAAACAGCTATAGCAGCGTTAATATTATACAAGGTGATGTTTGCTCATGCCCTGGAGAAAAAGGATGACCATTCTACTTTCAGTTCCTTCTTGGGAAGGAAATAGAGAGAAATTTTGGGGGTTTATGGCTCTGTTCATTTTGTGCAGAAATATTTAACCAAAGTTTTTACCTATAGCATCACAGAGTCACAGGACAGGTGAGGCTGGAAGAGGAGGCCACACCTTGACTACTGTGCTCAGTTCTGGGCCCCTCAGTTCAGGAGGGACATTGAGGTGCTGGAGCAGCTCCAGAGAAGAGCAACGAGGCTGGTGAAGGGACTCAAGCACCAGTGCCATGAGGAGAAGCATCTAAGAGGTGATGTCCCTGTTTAGCCAAGAGGAGGCTCAGGGGAGCCCTTGTCACCTTATCACAACTCCCTGAAAGGAGGCTGGAGTCAGGTGGGGGTTGGTCTCTTCTCCCAGGCAACCAGCAGGAGGACAAGAGGACACAGACTCAAGCTCTGCCAGGGGAGGTTTAGGTTGGAAATTCAGAAGAGATTTTTTTCCGGAGAGAGTGATCAGGCATTGGAATGGGCTGCCTAGAGAGGTGGTGGATTCACCATCCATGGAGTTTTTTTAGATGAGACTGGATGTGGCACTTAGTGCCATGGTCTAGTAACCATGGTAGGGTTGGACTTGATGATCTTAGAGGTCTTTTCCAAATTGATTGCTTCTATGATTCTATGACTCTGAAGATCATCTGCCCCAAGTGCCATAAAGGTTTTCTTCTGAGTCTTTAGTTTTTGCCTCTGCTGAGAATTAAACCACTGGGTCCATGCTGGAATAGTCATCCTAGTTAGGAAACAAACACATTAAACCATTTTAATATTCAAGCTGAAAACTGCTATCCTTATAATCTTCCTCCCACACACAGAGCTGTTGTTTCATTGAGGGAGCCTGAGAGGAATATCTGATGGAAAAATTTATGTCCAGAGGTAGACAACCACGCTATCACTTTCTGAAGGGCATTGAAGGTGCATATCTAATTATCTGGTTTTATGCAACTACTATTGTTATAGTTATACATCAGGGAATAATCATCAATACAGTATGTAGTGCCTCTATTGCTGTGAGTGAATACTATAATATCACATTATCCTTCCTCTCCTGCTTAATTAATTTTCACTTGGAAGTCCTGCATCTCATTTCTAGGCCATGGTTCTGATTCTCATGGGCTGAGAAACCAGGGTTAAGCCCTGGGTTTACTTAAGTTAATCACCTACCCCAATTTACTCGTGTAGCTCCTTCGCTTCTGCTTATCTTTCTGAGATATTAGAAGTTCCTCTTTAACTTCCAAGGTAGTTGAAAGGTGATTTTAAAAATCAGCTTTAAATTTTAATGAAAGGCAGAGTTTTAAGTGGAAACAAATGGAGACAGTTTGTCCTCCAGACTCACTTCCAGACTGCTTAGGCCATGTAAAACATAAGAAGGTAGTAAAATACATTTACAGGACTATTCACAAGTCCAGTATGGAGAGCACAGGGACACTGAGTGTCTGATCAACCTAACATGGTATCCCAAGTGGTGTGAGGTTGATGCATGTGAAGGGTGTGAGTAAGTGGAAAACTCCCTGGGCTGGATTAAAATGTATGCATTGAGACATTCAGTCTGAGATATTCAGCCTAAGACATTCACCTCAGGTCCTTTGTCAGACAGGCAAAGTTTCATAGTTTCATAGTATGTTAAGGGGTTGGAATGGACCTTAGAGATCATCCAGCCCCAATCCCCTGCCCTGGGCAGGGACACTTCCCACCGCACCAGGTTGCTCAAGCCACAACCTGGCTGTGAACACTATCAGGGTAGGGGCAGCCACAGCCTCCCTGGGCAACCTGTGCCAGTGTCTCACCACCCTCACAGCAAAAACTTCTTCCTAATACCAATTTAAATATTCCTCTTTCAATTTCTTCCCATTATTCCTCCTTGTCCTATCACTGCAATTCCTAACACAGAGTCCCTCTGCAGCTTCCCTGGAGCCCCTTCAGCTCCTGGCAGGTTGCTCTGATGTCTTCACACAACCTTCTCTTTTCCAGGCTAAACAGCCCCAACTCTCTCAGCCTGTCCTCGTAGGGCAGGTGCTCCAGTCCTATCAACTTTGTGGCCTTCTCTGGACTTGCTCTTATGTACTTACTCTATGAGGCATATGCACTTAAATTCATCTTCTGCTTCCATTCTAGTGGAGCCTCACCAGAGCTGTGTGTGTAGGGTGTTCAGCTTACCTATCTTGAGGTGACATGGTGTGCCCCAGGGGATACCCTGTCTTTCTCTGTGAGCATTGATGGGATGTAGATGGCAAACATTGAATCTTGTGGCTGTTTGAAGCTGTGTGGATGATGACAAGGTGAGTGGCCAGGTAGCCACTGTCGTAATGGCCTCTGAGTAAAAAATGGTTCAACTCAAAGAGGAAATCAGCTTTTAGGTTTTTGTTTACAAAGGCATTGGGGAGAGCTAACGATAAAGAGATAAAGAGACAGAGAAGCACAGAAA
Source organism: Acanthisitta chloris (assembly GCF_000695815.1). NCBI lineage: Eukaryota > Metazoa > Chordata > Aves > Passeriformes > Acanthisittidae > Acanthisitta > Acanthisitta chloris. Next base: position 3,889 of record NW_008682702.1, read on the forward strand.
CAGTTACATGAAATAGTCATTAAAAATATATCAAAATGTGAAATACGGTGCTCAAGCTGTTGATTTCTTTCTGTATTAGCAAAGTACAGGCCATACTCTCTCGTAGCATTTTCACGTTACAAGCACATGGTTGATACCCTTCCTGTGGAAAGAAGAAGATAATCTTTATCCTTTCTGGTAGCCTGTTGGAGAGGCTGCTGGCAATCCTTGGGGTTCAGCAAGTCAGAACCTCACTAAATGTAGTCCAGGTTTCTCTGCTGCGCTCAGAGGCATCATGTAAAGCATCCTGTGAAGCTCCTGACACACATGAGGCAGATGGAGCTGGCACATGGGTAGCACCAACTCCTGAGAGGGAGCACTCAGGGCAAAAAGGATCCTGCATTCGTACAAGCTGCTGTAAGTTTACTTTGGAGAACCAAAACCTCCTTAGACATTGTCTGCAGGGAACTTTTGCCAGACATGTTGAAGTCAAGTTCACTCCACCCACTTTTCAGCAGCTGTGGTGGAAGCCAAGTGCAGATGTTATATGAGGTGTGGACATCTCGAGTGCAGCAGCACAACCAGTCCTTGGGCGTGGGTATGTAGAGCTGCCTGACAAGTG
>NW_008682702.1:4507-4871 GCF_000695815.1 Acanthisitta chloris
ATATTAAGTAACCAAGGTCCAGAACTGAAGAAAATAATGTCTGCCACATCTATATGTCTCCTCTGCAAACACTGGTTAATTATTCTCCGTAGCTGATGCAAAAGGTAGGTAGAAAACGTCATCTTATACAGGTGACTGAGGGTGAGTGAGCCCTTTACTGCCTGTTATCCAGGAGTTTGTTCACATGAGAGTGGAGAAAGCTCAGCAATGAGGAGCACCAGCCTTCTGCTCAGGTCAGACCATCTCATGTTCCCAGGAAATTGCAGTGTGGTAACACTAAACCAGAGCAGAAATTCAAATACATGATGCTATGAATCTTTCCTACCTGTGAGTTAGAGTCACACATTCCTGCACAATATTTCTT
>NW_008682702.1:4898-12106 GCF_000695815.1 Acanthisitta chloris
ATTCACTAATCATCTTCAAGGCTTGCCTTGCTAACCACATTTCTTCCAAAGGCTGTGGCAGGTCTGTGGGAAAAGAATAGCTGAGAGTCTGGTCCTGAGCAGCTTCTCATCCTCCCATCAACAATGTACCGTGGTGTCGGAGTGGCTGACAGAGAGAAAAACCTCTGTCCTGCTCCTTATGTCTACATGTATTTTAGTTTTATGACTCCATCCTTCCAACTACAGAGCCAAAAACAAAAGAGATGGGGAATGAAATCAGCTGTCTAGAAGCCACACTAATAAATATCTATAAAAATAAGAATGTATTCCCAAGAACAAAAGAGCAATTGAGACATTTAACCTAAACATCCATTATAAATTAATCAGCGCTGATTTATGGTGAGAAGTGTTTTACACCGCAAAAGCATGGAGGAAGTGAAATAATTTCTGCCTAACACTTGGCCTCTTGCAGCCTGTCTCATCCCTTCTCACGCAAACCTTGGAAAGATGTGACAAACCTCATGACAAATCCCAGGAATGTTGTGTCTTCCCTTTGACTTCAGCCAAGATCAGCAGCCAAACTGGATGATGATTTATTGCAACTGCTCAAGAATAAGCTGCTGTAAGCCCAGAATAAGCTATTGTTTTGCAATTTTATTTTATTTTTAATCTTGATTTTGCTTTCAGTTTTGTATGGAGAAACAAGCTAGGAATTTTCCAGTCTTGCAGCCTCCTTTCTCCAAGTGGAACTGCTGTGAGGACCTTCCCTGTTGCTGTCACCAATTTCAATGTGATTCAACCTTCAGGTCAGGTTTCTACATCTTTCAGCAGGTGTATTTGCTTAAACAAACTTATCTAGAGGTATGTATGGGCATATGTTGCTCCTGAAGAGCAGAAGTCCTCACCTCAGAGATGGCCTGTGCAGGGCCAGGAGTTGGACTAGACGATCTCAAGGGCCCCTTCCAACTCTGATTGTTGTGTGATTCTGTGACAATGAAACCTGCAGACTTGCTCAAGACTCCTGCAGAGTGGAATTGAATTTAAACTCCCCAAATTAGTCAGGGCAGACCAAATATTGATGCATGAAAATCACTCACAGTTCTCAAAACAATGAGATGTAGGAGGCTGACCCTGTTTGGTTTCATCACTCAAGTTCAAGACCATGAATTTGAAATTAAACTTAACCAGCACAAGAAGATATACAAGCCAAAAAAAAAAAAAAAAAAAAAAAAGTCTCTGATTTCACTGAAGATATATGTTGGTTTCAGTATAGCTTTTTTTATTATCCTTTCCTTGTCCCTCAGCCTCCGAGTGATACTTGAAAAATCAGGCTGAAGTGGAGTGAGACACATTCTGGGCAGCTTTTGCTGTTTCATAGTGATTTCTGTTTCCCAGCTCAGGGCAAAATGTTTCAAATTGATGTTCACATCTCATCAGGGCTATCCTGAATCTCCTTGTTCCTTTATTGCTTGTGTTTGCAACACACTTGCCCTCCCTCTCCCGGGGCTCAGTTGCCAAATAAGAAGTTACTCCACACTCAACCCTATGATTACAATTTGAATAGAAAACTGTTGCAAAAAATAAAATCTCTCTGAGGGCCTCAAAAATGTCACAATAAATTCTACTGACAGTGGTGCCTTTTCTTCATTTGCCTGCCTAGATTTTTGCTTTAGACCTTTAGTTATGAATTGCTTTCCAGTGTGGCACAAAATTACTCGACAGAGTTTTGCTGTGGGAGCACGTGAGTCAGGTCCTCACCTCACCACAGTCAACCCCAAACTTTGTGTGGACTTTGTGGAAGCAAGCATGTGACCTGTGTGCTTCATAAAGAAAAATGGTGCTTTTGAAGTATATAAAAGTAGCTAAGGTGGCAGGCTAGAAGCAAACCAGACAGTGCATAGAGGCACTTCAGGGACAAGGAGGGCTTTGATGTTTAGGGTGATGTATGCAAAGGGATCTCCCCTGTCTTTACTTTGGAGGAATGGGGTAATCCTTGAAGAACAGGAAATTGATTACTTTATTTACAGGAGAAAATTGCCTAGGCTGCACACAGTGGTGCCACCAATGGCCCCAGTCCTTGAGATGGGTGCAGTTTAAGAGATCCTCCCTGTCTTCTTGCTTTCATTGCTGAGGGACCATAGAATCAGAATCATCAAGGTTGGAGAAAACCTCTAAGATCAAGTCCAACCATTAACTTGTCACTGCTGGAACCCCTAAACCTAAACCATATCCTCCAATGCCAGATGCCTTTTAAGCACTTCCAGGGTGGCTATTCCACCACCTCCCTGGCCAATATTTCAGTGCCTGAACACCCTAAATGCTCTATGTTATCCTGGAGTGCCAAAAACAGGACTTGAGATAGCTGGATAACTTCATAATTAAACTTGTCTATGATTTTAATTGATTTTATCTGCCCTGAACATAGGGTTGACTGAAGACCTGCAGCCTGTTCCACCAAAAACTACCACTGTTGTAAAACCTTTGATGGATCATTTTGTGACCTTTCAAAATCCTGAGCAGAAATACTGGGTCCCATTTCAGTATCCTCTGACGTGTGTCAGCCACAGAGGGTAGGTGACTGTGCTGTGGCAGCAACTACAAAAGGGTTGGAAGGTAGCACAAGGCAGTGGGAATGTTTGAGGTAGTGATAACAGAGCTTCAAAAGAGCTAAAGGAGAACTAACAAACAAACTGGGCAAACCAAAGCAAACAACAGGAAGCAGCTCTTCATGCAAGCCCTGGAGTTTGTTGCCAATGGACAGGGTGGATGATGAGAGCTAGCACAACTCCAAGAGGAAATGGGTTAAGCATTCTGGAAGAGGATCACCAAGTATTGACCTGGGAAGTTCTCTAGGCTGGCAGTGTCTGGGGTCTGGGAGAGTACTGGGGAAGATGTCATACCTATTAGCCACTTTCTACTTGTCTCTAAGCAAGTGCTTCTCATGGGCAGATGCTCAGTTGAGTAGCACAACATTCTCAGCTGGCAATGACTGTTCCTATGGGTATAGCTCATTAATAGATGTCTGTATGCCTTGCCTAGAGAGTAAAGCATGCAAGAGAAAATGAGAAATTTGATGGTGGTGTAATGAACCTGGGGAATGCTGCCTGAATAGATTTATGAGGATGGTGGGTTGTTATCTCCTCAGTGCTCCTCTCTCCCCATGTCTTACCTGTGTAGCTCTGCTCTGTGTCATAGAGCAGCACCAAATGTGATCACTGAGTCCTTCCATCCGAGGCTGGAGCTGAGTCTGGCCCTGCAGTAAACCATCTTCATACTCTAGAGGTTGAAGCAAGACTCTGCCATTGTATTTGACACAACAAAGTTAGTTGGGTTTCAGCCAGTGTCAGAAAAATTCATGTTCAGATGTTTAAATGTGACACTCAGGAGACCATATAATCCCTTTTTAAACAACATGAGTACATTTACAGCCACTGCAACAGAAAAGCCTTTGCAGTGCAAGTCAACAGCTGGACAGCTGTTGCATGGGCAGGTATCAGCCCATAAAGGGTGATGTCAGGCACAGGTGGAGGTACAGAGCATCCTTAGGCTTCCTGCTGTTGGAGAGCAGAAGAAAAATGTGGGTTTTGTTCCAAGAGCAGGAGCTGTAACCTTACAGATGGACAAGGTTCAACTTGCCTTACAGTCTGTTATCTACCTGTGTGTTGTCTTGTATAATATCTTGATCTCTACTTACCTTTCTACACATTTGCATTGTGTTGCCCTGTGTGAAAAACATTTCTTGCGTTTCAGTCTGAGAGACACATTTTGTTGGTTAACTATAATAGCACATGATTTCCATGGCCAAATGCTTTTGGATTGAAGTTCGGTGTTTGATTTGATCAGAGGTGGATAATAACAAGCCTGGTCCTAGAGAATCAGCCCCAGTAGCTGGCTGCTCCCTTTCAGAATCACAGAATCATTTAGGCTGGAGAATAACTGCAAGATCATTGAGTCCAACCTGTGACCCATCACAACCATGTTAACTAGACCAGAGCACTAAGTGCCATGTCCAGTTGTTCCTTGAGCACCCCCAGGGACAGTAACTCCACCGTGTCCCTGGGCAGCCCCTTCCAATTCCTGACCACCCTTTCCATGGAGAAATTCTTCCTGATGAGCAACCTGAATATCCCCAAGTGCATCTTGTGACTATGTCCTCTGGTCCTGTCACTGGTTACCTGGGAGAAGAGACCAACCCCCACTACAACCTCCTGTCAGGGAGTTGTAGAGACCAAGAAGATCCCTGCTGAGCCGCCTTTCCTCCAGGCTGAGCCCCCACAGGTCCCTCAGCCTCTCCTCATAGGACCTATCCTCTAGATCCTTCACCAGCTCCATTCACTTCTCTGGACATGTTCCAGCCCCTCCATGTCCTTCTTGCAGTGAGGGGCCCAGAACTGGACACAGCACTTGAGGTACTTCATCAGTGCCCAGTGCAGGAGGATGATCATTCCCTGGTCCTGCTGGCCACACTGCTCTTGATAATCCCATCCTCTACATGCTCTACCCATGTTGCTCTATTTGTGGAAAAGGTGTCTGGAGTGCAGTTGCTTTGTTAGCTGTTTCCACTATCATAACAGACCTGGCAGCTTAGGGAGGAGGACTGGTCACAGTGCCTTGTCTTCTTGTTCATATCTCACATGAGTTCATTAAAATTATGAACATGCTGTGAAATGAAAATAAACATAATTCTGGCTTATCCGGTGTAAAACTAGCTTAGTCATGCCAAAAGAGAGGCTGTCTACATCTGTTAATTATACCCTGACAGGGCTCAGCTTGAGACTTTTAAGACATCACAAGGTTTTCTGAGATCTCCTGATATATTTATTTCCCTAAAGTGCAAGAACAAGGGCCAGAAGAAGGTTTTTTTCATTCTTAAAGACATCGCTCTGTTGGGTCCATCAGTCGAGGACTGAGTTACACTTAGACCTAACAAGGGCATTGGTTTCTCTGTTAGACAAGCCACAGAACCACACGCAATCCACAGCACTAACTATTGTAACTTAGAAAGGGATTTTCATTGCAGAAACTCTGGAAAATAATGTTATCATTTACTGCCTAAGCATTTTTTACTGCTTTGGATTTAAAAATGCTGTAGAGAATCCAACAAGTAAGTGTTAAACCTTCTGTAAGAGACACATATGGGAGAGGAGGGAGTTGCTAAGAACAAGCCAATGCTGGATACCTAAAGCCCAGAGAGAGAACAGATGTTTTACCACCTGCACACTCTTTTCTACCAGAAAGTAATTCAGATTTGGATGCTACACACTGGATGATTTTGTATTTCTTTTTTTTTTACAAAAAAAAGCTGACTTATCATCTCCTTATACTTAAAGCATAAGCAGAGGGGGAGGGAAGGCATTAGTATTACACCCAAGGTTTGCACAGTGCTTACAGGAAATTGTTAAAATGAAGTTTCTGTCATTGGGGGTTAATAATGTATGGTTAGTGTAGGGTTGTTATGAAAAGAACATAGTTACAGTGAGAGCATATGGCCAAATAAAAGAAGGAATCCAGCCTTTCTGAGATGCTGTTCTCATGGAATGGGAAAGGCAAAGCATAGACATGCTGTTAGCTGCAGCTGAGCCGCTCACTTTCCTCCCAAAATATAATGATTTTGCTTCAATGGTGATTTTTTAGTGCAGTATTTCTCACAGAGGTTTTAGGGAGACATCTGAGGGAAGTGCAAACACTAACACAAAATCACTGGTCACTAACGGGGTAAGGAATGATTTAGATTGGGGTGAAATCCAATGAGCGTGCCTGATTAAGGGGTAGGAGGTGATGGATATGGTTCCTGAGGGACTCCTCTTTATGTGCCGGTGGATCAGATTAACAGGAAAACCAGATACAAAGAGAATGAATAAAGATATATGTCAAATTAACTTGGGTACAACCTCTAAGTGTGAATCTTGGTGGATCTGAGCAAACAAACAGAACTGATTTTACTTATCACAGACTCACAGAATGATCTGGGTTGGACGGACCCTTAAAGATCACCTAGTCCAACCCCCTGCCATGGGCAGGGACAACTTGCAACTTCATGGTAGCCCATCCTCTGCTGCAAGCAGCAGATTGCCAAGACAGCACTGCAGAATGGTTTCATTTCTAAACAACTAGAAGAAAGTTTACTTTACTGACAGATAAAGATAAACAGGAGGACGCAGCTGTAAAAAGAATTCCATTGACCATTGACCTGAAAACATGTAGCTTTCCATAAAATAAGCACAAACTAAATAGATGTGAGTATTTAGATTCTGCAAAAATACTTCCTACAGAACCAAGGTGATTAATTTTAGAGGGTGATGCAAAGGGGATATGTGGGATGGGAAAAGACATGGCTTTTCTAGGCTGAATTACCACACACTTCAGTATTACTACAAGGACATTTTTACTTTCTCAAATTAGACCAGAGCAGATGTCCTCACTGCTGCTGACTGTGCATTGACCTCTTAAAGATTAAGGCTGACTCTGGCTTCACAAAACAAGTCCAGTCCTACATAGAGTAGGAAGATCCTATTTCAATGCCTTCTATAATCTAAAGTGTTAGCAGCATCGCAATAGTCTGGAAATACTAAAATAAATTATTAAAAATAACCCCAAATCAACCAGACATTGTTCTGATTTTATTGATTTTTTTGGTTTGGGGTATGGGTCTTACTGCTTGATTCTGATCAGTCAATCTCACCTCTGTGCCTGGCAAGATCATGGAGCAGACTCTCCTGGAAGCCATGCTTAGGCACGTCAAAAGCAAAGAGGTAATTGGTGATAACCAACAGGGGTTTACCTGAAGCAAGTCATGCCTGATGAATCTCATGCCCTTTATGATGGGGCCACAGAATTTCTAGATAGGGGCAGAGCAACTGATATCATCTACCTGGAATTATGCAAGGTGTTTGACACTATGCTGCATGACACCCTTGTCTCTAAATTAGAGAGACATGGATTTGATGGGTGGAGCACTCAGTGGATATAGTGGCTGAATGGTCGCACGCACAGAGTTGTGCTCAGTGGCTCAGTGTCCACGTGCAGGCCAGTGAGGAGTGGTGTCCCTCAGAGGCCAGTGCTGGGGCTGATACTGTTCAGCATCTTTGTCAGCGACATGGACAGTGGATTGAGTGCACCCTCAGCAAGTTCTCTGACCACACCAAGTGTGTGGGGCATTCACAGCTGGGCTGAAGGGATGTGCCATCCAGAGGGACTGTGATAGGCTTGAGAGGTGGAACAATTCAAAC
>NW_008682703.1:0-1262 GCF_000695815.1 Acanthisitta chloris
CTGCCTGCTCCTGACAAGTTCCAAACGGGTATTACGGCATAAGGAATCGATTACCTGTAGTGCCTTCCAGCGCCGCTGGCATCACCCCTTCGGTAGCACCGCTCGTGGAGTTATAGAGAAACAAAATTACGTAAATGCTTCAAACAGCAACACGAACACCGCCACCGCCGGCCCTCGGTGCTTCTCGACGTAGAAATTCACATGCAGGGAGGGTAACTCCTGCTACCGCAACAGCTACACTATCAAAAGGTCAGCGGTGTCAAGCTAAAGGAATAGTCAGAAAGCGAAAGGCCAGCCCGAGATTTGGGGCGTTTATCAGCCCTAAACTGAACAGGAGGTGCTGAAGCTGTTTGAGCATTAAGCTCAAGCGTTCTTTACACCAGAGTTCACACTGGGCCCTGGTCCAAGCAGGTCAACAAAGCTCGTAAATGCCACTGGCCATCCCTCTCAGCAGCACGGGACACTGACCAGGCTGCAGACATCCTCAACTGGGAAACCACAGAACAAACATGTTACTATTGCACCTTTGTGTTTGTACCTCCTTTTTCTGAGTGAGGATCCCTCTTTCCTTGAGGAAAAAAAAAATGCATTCTTTTGCCCAAGGGAAGAAGTTGAGAGAAAACTACACATTTACATGATTGAGGCAGATAGACAGGAACAGGGGCACCACAGCCCCCATGAAGTCAATGTTCTCTCCAGGGTGTTACCCTGCCACGCCAACATTCCAATGGGGCATAATGTTTGTATGTGGATACATGACCATTGAGGACACTGCACAAGTAAAATCTTGCCTACCCCTACAGTAAAGGCTTCTCCCAAAGAAGGCAGGAGACAACAGCTGAACTTCCTAGCGGAGATAACCTGGGGCAGGAGAAGGCTTGCTTATCATCTGTCTCTGGCAGGATTGGCAGAACTCTTCATCTTTGAGAATCTCCCTGCAGCTAATTAACCATACAGACAAACCATGTCTGGGACCAGGAGCACAGGCCTCCTGTAATCTTGCAGAATTCAGAGACAGACAGCTATCAGCTATCTTGCAGTGGGGGAGTTATTACAAAATCTTATTGTAATAAATAAACCAGATCTCAGCTCCAACTGAAATGATTTAATCTTGATGGAGACTTTCTTTGGGTAAATTACTACAAATGCTTTTAGGGAAAACATGTATTTCAAGTAATTTCCAGACATCATTTGTGAACTGAAAGGGAAAAGCTGATCTTTGTAGTCACAGACTATATTTACCAGAGCCTTAAAAGCACTCT
>NW_008682703.1:1282-2490 GCF_000695815.1 Acanthisitta chloris
TCCAGCCTACCACACACATCTTCTGCAGCCTTGCTTGGAGCTGTGTCTTTCCTTTTCTTGGAGCTGTGTTTTTAAGGACTTGCATCCTGATCCTCCCCCTTCTCTCCACTTCATTTTGGAGATGCCAGGGATATTTCCTAAATAACAAACACAACCATTTATTTTTTTAAAAAAAGAGCTCTCTAAATAGAGAAATTAATACAAAACTACCACACACATCTTCTGCAGCCTTGCTTGGAGCTGTGTCTTTCCTTTTCTTGGAGCTGTGTTTTTAAGGACTTGCATCCTGATCCTCCCCCTTCTCTCCACTTCATTTTGGAGATGCCAGGGATATTTCCTAAATAACAAACACAACCATTTATTTTTTTAAAAAAAGAGCTCTCTAAATAGAGAAATTAATACAAAACTAATATTTCTAGCCAAAGCAGTGTTCAGAGGAAAGGAAATGTATTTGTAAGCTACTTGAAGTATAAAGTTTTCCATTAAAATAATTGCTAGTATAAAACAGAAAATAAAAAGCTGAGTCAGGTGGAAAATCCATTTTAAATGATTGAAATATCTCTTCTCCAAAGACCTCTGGCTCAAGCTCTGAATCATAGTGAAATCTGTGATACATAAATGTGGTATAACAAGCAAACACCTTCTTCTCTTATCTAATAGAGTGACAGTCATAAATATGCACCTGACCACTGGATATATTAGAATATTCAGGCATACTACTTTTTAAAATAAAGATCATTCACACACATACATGCCATATAAGAAAGTCTGTACTATAAACCCACATCTGGGTTAGACTTAGCCATGCCTGTGGGTTTCTATGGGCTTTTGGTTCAATGCATATGTTTATAGGATGAAAGTGCTTGCCAAGAGTAGTTACAAATTCTTTATGGCTTAAAAACCAAATAAACAAATTAATGTCTAAAAGAAAGCACCACATAAAGTGAAAAATTAAAGCAGTTATCTTTTAAAAGCAAAATAAACAACATTAGATATAAATACCTGCATATAGATTTTGCTTGGTGTCAGCTGACTCAGTGACTTGATCTGTAGGTTAGAGGAATAATAATGCAAATATAGCATAAACCACAAATCTTTCATACAGAAAAAACTATCTGGTTTATTACATGTATGATATAGGCATCTTATGCTTCTGATATTTTGCAGTAATGACAAAGGTAAAGTGGCCAAGAAGGCCAATGGCATCC
>NW_008682704.1:0-1018 GCF_000695815.1 Acanthisitta chloris
CACTGATGTTTCAGTCAGAGGAGTTGTGCTTTCTCTCATTTTTGGTGTCGTTGTAGGTAGTTCAAATCTTTCTCTGGTTTTTGGTGTCGTTGTAGGTAGTTCAATTTCTTGGTTTTGAGTTGGTATTATAGTTGTCTGTGCTGTAAATGCTGTTGATTTTGCAGCAGTAGTTGTGAGTTCCTCTGTGGTTGCTGGTGTTGTAGGTTGTGTTTCGGAGCATGGTACGTAGCTGCAGCATGATATTCTGATTTCATAATTATAGCACGTCTTAGTTTCTTGGTCCCGGTTTTTGCATATTAATCCTCTGCTTTGACTACATAGTAATGTTTGTTTATTATTTATTTCTGTATCTGGTGTGTCTTTGGCTCTGCACTGAACAGCATCTGGGTTTTTACACACACTGTATCCTTTATTTCTGAGATTTTCAAATGTTTCATAATCTCCACTGTCCGTTCTGTTTTCAGGCTGAGTGGAATCATACCATTCTGACCATGTACACACTTTTTTCACACATACAGTTGTCATTGGTGTTGCAGTTGTCATTTCTGTAATTAAAAGGAGGAATCATAAGTCTTGTCTGCTCTTACTGAAGAAATTGCCAGGAAGAAATGATTAATTTTCCATACATTTTATTGTTGTATATAATATTTTATATTATGTACTATTTTAATATGAATGAACTTGCTTTGGAAGTCTAGAATTCAATTTCTTAAGTAGATTTTGACCTCTTGTCTGTATTATTATTGTAGTGGTACTTTCTGTGACATTTATTAAAAAATCATAGCTAGATATAGCTAATCTGATCTCCTTTGCCTGGTGTGTCAGTTCTTAGATAACAAACCTCATGATTGCTATGGTATGTGTAGAGGAGGTTTTATTCTTCTTGGTATTATCTCTGTACTTATTTACACTTAATTGCATAATCATGCACACTTTCAAATATTTTTACAGGTTAATGATTTTTCTACTTATTTCAGTATGTTAACATGTAACTTATTTATAAATCTAAAATCTAAAA
>NW_008682705.1:0-1539 GCF_000695815.1 Acanthisitta chloris
ATATATAAAGAAAGTGGGAACCAGCTAAACACTGTGTAATGATCTTCATAATAAAATGTGCTGAACCTTTTGTTCAGCACAGTTCAGAGGAATTCCCTTCCGGGTGCCCAGCATGCTGCGATAAAGAATGCTGTGATTTTTAACACTGCTAACTAGCATTCAGGCGTTTACTTCACAATATGATAGCAAGTGCACAATAGCAGGGCTTGGACTGTGACCCAGGAAGTTGCTTCTAGCTCTGCGTTAATTTCCTATCACAGTCTGTCTTGGGATTGGGGCTGTAGTTCTTACATTTTGTACCTCATGCTGTTTTCTCTTTACCCTAGGACCTCCTGTCTCTCACACTGAATTACCAGCAAAGGATGGAGAACATCCTAGCTGGTTTGTGTGGGACCAGCCCAGAAGATCCACTCCCTGTGTGGGTTCATGGCAGCGTTGGCCACTGCTTTAACCAGCTGACATTAAACGTGATTCCTCATGTGATCCTTGCAGTGGTCAGTGCCTGCTTCCTCGGCACTCCAAGGTATGACAGCTGACTTCTCTAGCTCTTGATTATTATTCAGGACTTGGAGGTGGGGTGGAAAGGCTGGAAATTATGTCCCCCTGTAATGTACTGAATATGTAATTATAGAAGGACACAGTATTATAATGCTGTTCTATTTGTCAGCATCCATCCTAATTCAGAGTACGGTGTACAGAAAGGAATCCAGAAAGAACAGAGGGGATAGTGAGCATAAAATCTCAGAAAGTAATTCAAAATAATTTCAGTGAATGGGGATTGGGAAAACTGGGAGCATGCTGGGAGAGGATATAAGTCCAAGGTGGGACAGAAGATGTATATAAATTAATAAAGGATTCAGAGAAACCAAAAACTGTTTTTCTATTAACCTTCTTCTGAAATTCATAAACATGGCAACATTCACTGGTACTGAAAGGTCACAAATGATAATGAATCAAGTGATAATGAAATGTTTGTTGAGCAACAGGTTATAGATTTTACATACCCAGCATCGCTGAAACCAACAGTGACAAAAATGTTTCTAGACAAAATATCACACAGACAAGGAAATCAAGGATCAGAGATGTGACACAGAGAATTTCATCATCCAGAATTTGGGTTAAAGAGGTTAAATATACTTTTTTTTTTTTTGCTGTTGATCCTCAAGGATTGGACCTCTGATTGGACCACCAAACATCACAGTTTGCAAACAAATTTTTGTAGAGAAATGCTATTCTTTGGTGGCATCCCAATCTCTGATATTGTTCAGAGACTGAGCTATATTGAACTGATGTAGTTTAGCAAGTCCTACAGTCAGAAAAAGTTACAAATCTAGGGAGGTGAATCCAGAAGGTTAAGTAAGAGTGCACGCATAAATGGGGAGAAGAGAGAAAGAAAGGATAGTACTGACTGAGAGGTGGTGGAATTTCAACTATAATTTTTTTCACTGCTCTTTCCTCCTCAAGGTCTGGCTCCAGTGTGCCTCACAGGCCAGGCTGGGGATGCAGAATCGCCACCTCCTTCGTACTTGCTGGCCTATT
>NW_008682705.1:1578-11287 GCF_000695815.1 Acanthisitta chloris
CCTGTGTACCGTGTTGGCCAATGGCACTGCTGCCCTGACATGGCTCGTGCACGGCCTTGCTCTTCTCATGCTCTGCAGGTCCATTCGTGGCTCTACCAGGGGTCCTGTGGCCCTGGCTCTCCTCACTCTCTTACCCCTACCTTCCCTCATCATCACACTGGTGTGGTACTGCCAAAGTGGGACTGCTTGGGCCCCTGCCCACCCTGCTGCGTGTTGGCCAATGGCACTGCTGCCCTGACATGGCTCGTGCACGGCCTTGCTCTTCTCATGCTCTGCAGGTCCATTCGTGGCTCTACCAGGGGTCCTGTGGCCCTGGCTCTCCTCACTCTCTTACCCCTACCTTCCCTCATCATCACACTGGTGTGGTACTGCCAAAGTGGGACTGCTTGGGCCCCTGCCCACCCTGCTGCCTCCTCCAGGTTCGCCATTCTCTGTCTGCAGCTGGCCTCTCTGCTTGCCTATGTGATCGGCTACCTCTACCCCACTGCTGGCAGGCAAGACTTCCTCTCCATCAATCACTCCTGGCAACAAGAACAGCTCATCTCAGAGCCAGGCATCTCAGTGCTTGATCAGCATGTGGTGGCAGAAGATGGTGAGAGCTGGCTCTCGTGCTTCTTTTACCTTTGGATGAACCCTCTTATGGAGCGTGGCTATCAGTGGAAGCTGAACCAGGCACAAGATGTCTATGTGCTTCCTCGCCAGCTCCAGGCTGCCAGGGTCTGTGATCGCTTCTACTCTTGCTGGCAGAAGAAGGCAGCTCTGCACCAAATAGAGGAGGAGACAGCGTCTCTTACCAGCCCAATCATTGCTGGAGGAGATGGGAGTAGTGATGCTCTGGACAGCTCGCACCGTGCCCAGAAGGCCGTGCGACTCCTCTCAGTCCTTCATGCAGCCTTTGGGTTTCGTTTATACTCCCTCGGACTTCTCAAGCTGGCTGGCAACCTGCTGGGTTTTTCGGGTCCTCTGCTTCTGAGCTTGCTGGTGAACTTCATGGAGTCACGGCAGGAGCCCCTGAGCCATGGGGTGCTCTATGCCCTTGGGCTCTTTGCTGGCTCCTTCCTGGGTGCTCTCCTGCAGAGCCAGTTCAGTTACCAGGTGAACAAGGTGACGCTGATGGTGCGGGCTGCCCTCATCTCTGCCATCTACCGCAAGGCTCTGCGTGTCAGCAGCGCCAGCCTTACACACTTCACTGTGGGGGAAATTGTCAACTTCATGAGCACGGACACCAGTAGGTTGGTCAACTTCTGCTTCGCCTTCCATGAGGTGTGGAGCCTGCCTTTCCAGTTTGCCATTACCCTCTACCTCCTCTACCAGCAAGTGGGGGTAGCCTTTCTAGGAGGCTTGGCCCTGGCCCTGCTGCTTGTGCCCATCAACAAGATCATAGCTAACCGCATAATGATGAACAACAAGGAGATGCTGAAACACAAGGACACACGGGTCAAGGTGAGGGGCAGCTGTTGTATTTTTTCCCTGTTTGTCCCCAGAACATTGGCTTTTTGGCCACTTGTCATGAGCCAAAGCAGATTAGTTGAATCACAGGTGTTGGGAAAAATGCCAGAGGGGGCACACACAGACATGTGGTTCAAAACTGTTTCAGGGTGATGCAGTTTCACCACCCTTAAGATAGTGAACTGCTAATGCATGTCTTGTCCCCCAGGCTAATTTAGGTTCCTTTGCAGGTTTCCTTTCTCTGTCTAGTATTTAAGGTAGGATTCATGACTGCTTTCTCTAGAGATGCTTTCTTTCTTCCTATTGCTCCAATAATGCCATCAATGGTGAAGTGGCTTTCAGTCTGGACAAAGACAAGGACCATAGATGTAATTTTATATCACTCCAAGCTTGGCACTCTCAGTCATCTTTTCTGCTGTTTTGTGCATATTTGCAGTGCCATCTCTCTCCTTGCCACATGTCAAACATTTGATTCCCACCTTCTAGCATTGTATCTCTTATTTGAGGGGACAGCAGTTTCACTTGAAATTGCATGCTTTGGAAGCATGAAACATAAATCAACTCCATGTCAGAACTCTCAGGAACTTTAAAAATACTTATTTTCCCTATCCCTACAGACATGTAGTTGTATGTGATTATGCTGGACTTTCTCCACCTATTGTAAGACTGATTTGCTGAATGAATTCTCTCTTGTAATTTTCTTTCATGTTGGGCACAGACATATGTCAGCTGGCTCTGTACACGCTGACCTCAGAGCAGAAATGAGAGGCTGACATCCTGCAGGGACACCAGAGCTGCTGGATGTGAGCCAGCCAGAATCTGGATACACATGTGATTATGCTGGACTTTCTCCACCTATTGTAAGACTGATTTGCTGAATGAATTCTCTCTTGTAATTTTCTTTCATGTTGGGCACAGACATATGTCAGCTGGCTCTGTACACGCTGACCTCAGAGCAGAAATGAGAGGCTGACATCCTGCAGGGACACCAGAGCTGCTGGATGTGAGCCAGCCAGAATCTGGATACACACTAGGTGTGTCAGGATAGCATCAGGCCTTAGAGTCAGGTGTTATTATCTCAAGACACTGTCAGTTCAACATGGGTAAATGATATCCAGGCTGGAGCTAGTAATTCCACACATCCCTTCACCTGTGTTGCACAGCTTTCAGTTGGGAAGTAATGTAATATTTTGCTTTTCCTTAAACAGGATAGCCATAGATGTACACAGCACAGGTGGCTGAAGAAGCCAGTGGAATGAGTGAGCACAAAGTTCCCAGTAGCTGCCACTTGAGTTTATGTCTTTGTTAGCAATAAATGGTTCCTCGTATCTCTAGCCTGACCCTTAGCAGGAGACAACAGCACACCTGGCTGCAGCCCCAGTGCCTAGCTGGCATTTGGTGTGTAGGCAGGCACTATTTGCTTGATGTGCTTTTCCTCATTGCCTGCAGCTAATGACAGAGTTCCTATGTGGCATTCGTGTGATCAAGTTTTACGCCTGGGAGAAGCACTTCAGCACCAGAATAAATGCCTGCCGGGCTAAAGAGCTGCAGACGTTACGAACCATCAAGTACTTGGATGCTCTCTGTGTGTATCTGTGGGCAGCACTACCTGTTGTTGTCTCCATTACCATCTTCATCACCTATGTTCTGTTGGGTCACCAGCTCACTGCCACAAAGGTGAGTAAGTAGAAGAGAGAGCTCCAACCTTGTCTTGTGCAGAGCACAATCTGCAGTGGGGCTGCAGTCCTGGAGCACCTTCTCTGGGAAATAATCCCAGCTTGTGTCTCTTCAGGCTCTCACTGGTCAAGCTGCTTGGAGTATACAAGATACAAGGGAGGTACTGACTTCAGCTTGTGGCTGTTTCTTTACCCATGCAGGTGTTCACATCATTGGCTCTTGTTGGGATGCTTATTCTCCCCCTCAACAACTTCCCATGGCTGTTGAATGGGATCCTGGAATCCAAAGTCTCCTTGGATCGAATCCAGCGTTTTCTTGAACTCATGGACCAGGATCTGGAAGCTTATTATGCCCTGGGTAATGGTGAAGGAAACTGCTGGGCTTGGGACCCTGGGCAGGGGATATTCAGAACAGAGACCTGAGATGTGAGGCCCAGGGGCAGTACTGGAGGGCAGCTGGCTGTCACCCCATGATGTTCAGTTGTCAGAGGCAGAGTGAATACATTTAATTCCACTTTACCAGCCATAAGCCACTGCTTGTCCCCACAGAGCCCTGCTGTTAGTGTCACAGTAGAAGAAGCTTCTCTGTCCTCTGACCAGTGCTTTTCTGACACTGAAGCCATCAACAAATTTGCCTGGCAGAGAGGCTTGAGTGGCTGCCCCTCTCCTGAGCCATCTCAGCTCCCTTTCCTTCCTTCCTTGCCTCTTGTCAGCTCCCTGCCATTCTTTTACCTTCAGCAATAATAAAAGCAGGTTATCCTTACAGTATCTCCCTGCCAGCCATGTGTGTCTGGTGAGAGCCAGAGACAGGAGGACTGGAGGAAGGGAAGTATAAGTTGTAACAGCAAGTAGTAGGCAAGGGTCTCATTTTGTGCTTGGGTCAGGAGCATGGTGGCGGTGCTGATAGTATTTGAGATGCCAGGTGCATTTAATTTTCTGCCTTCTCATAGTAGTGCAATGCTGTGCTGCTCTTCACTTGCAGATAGCCCTTCAGATACTGGTACTGCCGTGGCAATGCAGTGTGCCACCTTCTCGTGGGTGCCAGTTGAGGAGGAAAGCACCAGGCAGCCCTTATCCACAGGCACCCTGCAACTGCACATTGAGAACCTGTCAGTGAGAAAGGTGAGCAAGGACACAGGAGGTAACATGGAAGAGTGGCACTAGAGAAGCCAAGTAATGGAGCAGAGGTGGCATGTTTGCATGTTTTCCTCATCTTAGGAGCTGTGCATCAAAATCTTCTCTTGGTCAAGAGGCACAGGACACATACCACATCTCAGAGCTGAAAGGTGCTGGAGGACATCCCGGCATGGCTTACAGGCAGAAGATGAACTAGTTCACTTTGCGTTCTACCATTACTGCAGGGGAGGACTGGACAGGGAACAGAGCAGGGCTCTAGAGTTAACAATCCTAGCAAATTTGTGTCCTGTCGTATCAGGACTCTGGTTTACCCAACAACTGTACCCAGCTCTGCTGCTGAACTTACAATGTAGTCCTAGCAGTCAGCTTTCTTACCAGTTACATGTGGCTCAAGAAATCCTGACAAGTTACCCTGTATTAGCACATCAGGTTTGTTCCTTTTCATTTCCCATTGCAGGGGATGCTCCTGGGGGTTGTTGGGAAGGTCGGCTCTGGCAAAAGCTCTCTGCTTGCAGCCATCACTGGAGAGCTCATTAAGTAAGTAGAATAAAGACTTCTCTCTGCCTGGTCCCTCCATGCCACAGCACACAGGGACTGTCCAGTGCTATCCTATTTGTAGACCATTTTGATCTGCCCTTTGTTACCCTTTCCACCCACTTCTGTTGTGCTTGCAGACAAGGTGGACGAGTGTATGTTTACGACCTAGAGCAAGGATTTGGTCTGGCCACCCAGGAGCCTTGGATACAGTTTACCACTGTCCGTGAAAACATCCTTTTTGGGCGGGAATATCATGCCCAGCTGTATGAGGAGGTGGTGGAGGCCTGTGCCCTTTCTGAGGACCTGAATGTGAGTGCCTGAACTGTAAACCTGCCTGGGCCTTCTTGGCCAGCTTGTGCATCCAGCCTGAGCTTCACTGGGAGCAGTTCTCATTCTTTCAGGATATAGACTGCTTTTCCGATGTCCTAATCACACAGTTACTCTGATGCCAACCCCAGACCATTCCTGGCCCCATACTACTTTAAGGTGTGAAGTCACTCTGGTAGCACTTTGGATGGTTTCTTTGGCTGCTGAGCCAAAAGCACTTGATCCTGGGGAAAGGAGATGTTCTTGCAGAGCTGATGACTGCCACCTTTTATAGGCAAAACCTGAAAGCATCAGCAGCTGATGCTTTTTTTGGATCAGAAGCAATTTCCTTGGGATCTGGAAGGGTTAAGTTTGTGGTCCTCCTGTCATTAATATAGATACTCTAGATTTGAGGCTTATGGCTGTGTTAGTTAGCCTTCTCCTCCCAGTTCATAAGCCAATGCCTGATTTTCTGATGCGCCAAGCACTAGCAGCTCCTATTTGCTTTGGCAGGATCTATGAATCCAATGATTTGGCATAAATGCCAAGCTTGCCAGTTGTCTGTAGAACCAGTGTGTATGGACTGTTTAATTGTTGCTAAGGTGTCACCCTAAGGAAATACTGCTAGAGGCAGGAGAGGGTCTGGTTTTGGGTCCTGAGCTGTATCCTGTCTCTTCTAAATGGATTTTCTTGAATGCTTTAGATTTTACCAGCAGGTGACCAGACAGAGGTTGGTGAAAATGGTGTGACACTCAGTGGGGGACAGAAGGCTCGATTAGCCCTTGCCAGAGCCGTGTACCAGGTAAATAACAAAGGAGTTTTTGTGTGGGACATCATGCTCCGTGCCAAGTCAGATGTAAAGCAGCTGTACACACCCAGCTGTACAGTGAGCTCTGGCAGCATGTCATGCTGGCCTAAAGGTGCTTGCTGGCTGTGTGCCACACAGAGGCACATGCACTTGTTACAGCACTGCCTGCTCCAGCAGGGCCAGCAGCTGTATCCTTGTCTTTTGTCTCCCTCTCAGGAGAAAGAGATTTACCTCCTTGATGATCCCCTGGCTGCTGTGGATGCAGACGTAGCCAAGCATCTTATGCAGAAATGCATTCTCGGAGTTCTCAAACACAAGACGAGGATCCTGTGCACCCACAGGACAGAGTGTTTGGAGAAGGCTGATGCCTTATTGTTGATAGACAATGGCAGGATAGTTAAGACAGGTACATGGGCTGTCTTCTCAGACATTCATTTGTGCCTCTGTGTTGGAATTGCTTGAGCAAAGATGGACATAAGAGATTCGGATTAACTAATGGGGAACCCAGTGATAAAAGAACTTGAGGACACTGCATGTGGGCAAAGATGGGGTGGAAGAGAATGTACAGATGCACAGATAAAACAGGATAGCCCTAGATGTGGACAGCTAATAAGGCAGAAGGCCATAGCAGGTTGAATGGAGCAGGGCTTGCAAGGCGCAGTTGCTGCATAACATAGGAAATGTTACGGGAGAATAAAACTGGGCCATTTCAGAGCAAGAGGCTGTGAGTGGCTGGCATCTATTCCTCACAGACTCTGAAGCATTTGCATGTCTCTCTTCACAGGCACACCAGCTGATATCCTGCCACTTGTTGAAGCCTTCCCCAAGTTCAAAGATATGGACAAGAGTCAGAAGGATAAAGGTCTGTGCATGGCAAGCTTGAGGGTGCCTGGGGCAACACAGCTGACCATCCAGACAGAAGCTGTACCTGATGGCTGCTGGCCTTAGAGCAGAGTACCCACCACCTTGCTCTGCTGTGGCAGTGCTGATCTGTGGGTAGTGTGTACATAGAGGGACAGGAGGCCCACACGTCTTTGGGTGTTGGCCTGGAGTAGTATTTGAAACTGGTGTTCCACCTGTGGTCTAGCTCTAGATGAAGAACTGCCAGAATTGGTGCACCTGTTTTGACAGAGGAGGGAAGAAAAGTCTCCCTTATAGCCTAGACTTGCTCTGTTCACAGCAAGGAGCAGCTGCAGGAAAAACTTAACATTGCACTGACCTTTGCTTTTACCTCCATTCCCACAGCCCCTGATGAACAGGGCCAAGAGGAGGCCATAGAGGCAGAGGCAGAAGAACCAACGCAAAACAGTAGTCTTATCCACAAGGAGGAAGAGAAGAAAGAAGGGGCAGTGGCTTTTCAGGTGTACAAGGCATATTGGCTGGCAGTGGGCACCTGCTGGGCATTATCCATCCTCTTCTCGTTGCTCCTGATGCAAGGTGAGGCAGTGGCCCAGCAGCACTTTAGACATTCCTCTCCTCTTGTCTTGTTCCCTCGTTGCATGGAGTCCAGGCAAGGAAAGAGGCACTGTAGCAGGAAGGCCCCTTTTCTCTTCCCCAAATTAAAATAGCTCAAGGAGCTACTTTAGTAGGGAAGGGGCACCTGTGGAAACAGGATCTGTCGTCCTCACTGCTGCAGTTGCATTTCTTCTCCTCTAACAGTGCTCTGTTGCTGCTGCAGATCAAGGCCATTCTCTTGCTCCTGCTCTATACTAACGGTAGGAAGATCAGACTGGGCAGTGAGACCATGCAAAAGTTGTTCAGCAGCTTCCCCTCCAGCTTCTCTGCTTCATATTTGCTGATTGAAATGTTGAATTCGTCTTTATGTAGTCTGTCTTTCTCTGTAGCATCCAGAAATATCTCAGATTGGTGGCTGTCACACTGGATCTCCAGCATATCCCAGACAGCAAATACCTCTGTGATGGTCTTCTCAGCCTCCCTGCCTTCCCCAGAGCTGCTTCTCTTCTCCACTGTTGGGCTTGTGTAAGTGAATCTGGTCAGTAGGTGCCAAAGGCTGGCTCACACTTCCATTTTGCCCTTAAGTGCATTTCCTGTGAAGATCTTTGTTGAGAGCTGGGATAGATAAGCTGACCACCTGACTGCAGAGCATGTGTGTGGCTGCTTTGACAAGGAGAATCAAAATCTGTGACCTGATGAGGTGCCCAAAGGGCTTCTGCCTGGGGCTGTTGGAATACCCCTACCTGCATAGTAATCAAAGAGTGTTTGTGCCAGCATGTCAAAGGGGCATCACAGGAGTACTGGATTAAGGTATCCTGGTTTCCCCTTGAGTGTGCTCCTGGGTTCTCATGCCCTGTCCATGAATTTACTGTCAGGGAGACCTTGGCAGATTCATAATCTTCCTCCTTCTTTGTTCCAGCTCCCCCATTCGAGCTCTGGACACCACTCCAGTCCCTTCCAATGGCTCATTGGATGTGAATTTCTACCTGATAGTTTATGGGAGCATTGCAGGAGCCAACTCCCTCTTCACCATTCTTCGGGCATTCCTCTTTGCTTATGGCACTATCCGCGCTGCCACTGCCATTCACAACCGACTGCTCCAGAGGGCTCTGAAGGTAATGGACAGAAGGTCCAGGGCAGACTGAGGCTTCTGCAAGCTGACATTCTTCTCCTGGCTGAGACTAGGGGTTTGGGAGGTAGATTAGGGTTTCTGTTGGTATTGTCTGGTAGGAATGTGTCCAAAAATGGCTGCACAACAGCCAGCACAAGGGGCCAATGGGCTTGTGTTCAAAATGTGTCCTATTCATTCCATGGAGGGGTGTTTTATGGCTGCTACCTGCATCTGTTCACTCATTAGGCTTAGCTATATAGCCAAGATGAGGGCCGGTTGAGTCAAAGTAGCTTTTGCAGGATCATGAGCTCAGATTCAGATGAGATTTGGAAGGAGCCATTAAGCAAGATTTAGGGCTGATGCTGGTGTGTGCCAGTTAACTTTCTTTATATTTTGGGCTTCCTTGGGTTCTCAGGCAAGAGGGAGGATTAGAGGATTGGAAATTTGGATTAGAGGCTAGAATTAGAGGGTGGTCTCACTGGCTACTGGTGGGGGCCAGTATGTCATCTGAGTGACTATGATCTTGATAGCTGTGTGCCATTTGCTGCAGGAGGACTGCTTCCTTTTGCCATGCAAAACAAGAGTTGTTTGACTGCAAGTGAATGCTAGCTTTGGAATCTGAGATTGCTTCTTCAGCTGAGGAAAGGAAGTGGGCTGTGGTGGCCACCCCTTTGTGGCCTTATCTGCTCTCCTGGGCACTGTTCTGTGGATGGATCTCACTGCAGCTGACTGGCTGCAGTGGTTCTGACTGCTTTGTGGTTCCCTTGTTGCCAGGCCACAGTCACTTTCTTTGACACCACACCAACAGGCCGGATCCTCAACCGCTTCTCCTCAGACCTGTACTGTGTGGATGACAGCCTGCCATTTGTCCTCAACATCTTCCTGGCCAACATGTATGGACTCTTGGGCATGCTGGTGATAATCACCTATGGCCTCCCTTGGATTGGTGTGGTCTTACTCCCTCTGGCTGTACTCTACTTCTCCATCCAGCGCTATTACCGACGCACATCCCGGGAGCTCAAGCGCCTTTACAGCGTCACCCTGTCTCCCATTTACACTCACTTCTCAGAGACCCTCTCGGGACTGAGCAGCATCAGAGCCATGCGAGCAACACAGAGGTGAGCAGATAGTATGAGCACCAAGAGAGCCAGAGCTTTGGCTTTATAGAACACAAGCCCTTCCTGATGTGGGGCAGGTTATAGGGTGGCTGGAATACCCTTGGTCTGGGGC